>NC_091454.1:10506055-10806055 GCF_027789765.1 Dendropsophus ebraccatus | reverse complement strand
CAGACATTTTGCGTCTCCCGCATGGGCCGTGTTCACATGCTCTATAAGACGGGGAACGCCTTTCCCGCTGTCTCGACCAGGAGGGGCCTCAACGTTCTGTCCAGAAATTGTGACAAAAACTCGGTGGTGGAGCCTATGGCTGACACTATGGGGCGCCCAGGTGGTTTGTCCAGGTTTTTATGGACTTTAGGAAGAAAGTACCACCTGGGCGCCTTAGGTGACAGTGGGAGCAGCTTCTCTGCTGTGCGTTTGTCAATTCCTCCTTTGCAACTGTGCTTGTTGAGGAGGCAGCGCAACTGTTCATGTATCCTGGGCAAAGAATTTACCCAGGGGTATAGGTGGTACGTCTGGACTGGACGTTGAGGCCCCTCCTGGTCGAGATACCGGGCTATCTCAAGGACTCAGGGGACTTCATCAATGCTTTAGAGTCTGTCCATATCACTGAAGGATGCATTTTAGCATCTATTGATGTTGAGAGCCTCTACACCCGCATCCCTCATGATGCGGGTGTAGAGGCGATCGACTGGTTCGTATCTAGATGTGAGAAGCCCCCTGAATTTAGGGACTTTGTTAAAGAATCTCTGCTATTTATTTTGAACAATAATGTTTTTTTTGTTTCAGGATCAGTGGTACGTGCAGGAGATCGGGACGGCCATGGACACGCCGGTCTCCTGCATGTATGCAAATTTGTTTTTGGCCAAACTTGAAAATGATCTGGTCTTTAATGCCCTAAACCCACACATCGGTAGCATCAAAGCATACTTTAGGTATGTCGATGATGTGTTCGTCGTGTGGGAGGGGAGTGAGAGTGGCTTTGCTCAATTGGTTGAGTTTCTAAATACTTCCAACGGTGTGAACATGCTGTTCCCATATAAGATAGGAGGCATGTCCCTAGACTTCCTAGACGTCCAAGTAGACGTAGAAAATGGCCACCTCTCGACATCTGTCTTTAGGAAAAAAAACTGCCTGCAATTCGGTCCTTCACTATGCTAGTTCCCACCCTACTATAGTTAAAAACTCTATTCCATTCAGCCAATTGGTCCGTCTAAAAAGAATAAATAATACTCAGCAATCCTTCTCCAGCCAGGCCCAGGAATTAGGGATGAGGTTGGTAGCTAGACATTACCCTCCAAAGATCATAGCAGACGCTAGAAAAAAAGTGGATATGCTGTCCAGAGAAAGCCTACTTCCAACTAAACCTCCCCCAGATACTCAACACAGAAAATTTACTTTCGCCTTCCAAAACTCACCACTTAACAATATTATAGCCCAAAGTATATGTAGACACTGGCATATACTCGAACAAGATGAAGACATTGGCGAAATCGCGTCACATGGTCCTTTAATTACATATTGTAAAAATCGCACCATCGGCGATATACTAAATGTGAATTCAGTCATCAAAAAAACTGGTAGTGAATGGTTGACACACACGCATCTGAAAGGCAACAAGCGCTGCGGGACGTGCAATTACTGTTCCCAGCTTATCACCACTGACTACATCAAACTCAATGGTACAGATTGTTACATTCATAATCTAATCACATGCAGATCTACATTCACAGTATACGGCATTGTGTGCCCATGCAATCGCTTCTATGTAGGTAAAACCAAACGACCTATATGGACTCGCTTTAAAGAACACATGTACTCCGTAAGAACGGGGAAAGGCGTTCCCCGTCTTATAGAGCATGTGAACACGGCCCATGCGGGAGACGCGAAATGTCTGCGTTTCCTAGGTCTTGAGAGGATCGATCCTAAAGACAAAGGAGGAGACAAACACCAGAGTCTTCTCAGAAGAGAAGCTATCTGGATAGCGGAATTAGACGCTACTGGCCCGAACGGGCTCAATGAAAGAAATGACTGGAGCCTTTTCCTGTAAGATTGTATTTTTATACTTTATTACTTGTATTTTGTATTTCTGTTTTGACACGTGTGCACTGATTGTATATAAGACACTCCTATCCCGGTAGTGACGTACTCTGAACTTGACAAAGCGCTGCGGCGTGAAACTGTTGTGATTGCAGAGATGGTCCCGCACCTATTTCACCTTTCCCCCTCCTCGGTATGATTTGCTATCAATAAACCACTGAAGATTCCAGCAGATCGGTGAGTGCACTGGACTTTTGTTTCTCATCGCTTATTCCAGTATTGTTCTCCTTTTCCCCGTTGCACCCCGAACATTATCTCAGTTGGTTCGTATATGTCTATGCATCGGCTAAGTATCTACACGTGAGCCTAGTCCACTACCTTTTATTGACCATTCATTATAGTAGTTATATTCCTGTATATAGGAGCAGTATTATAGTAGTTATATTCCTGTATATAGGAGCAGTATTATAGTAGTTATATTCTTGTATATAGGAGCAGTATTATAGTAGTTATATTCCTGTATATAGGAGCAGTATTATAGTAGTTATATTCCTGTATATAGGAGCAGTATTATAGTAGTTATATTCTTGCATACAGGAGCAGTATTATAGTAGTTATGTGCAATGGAGAGAAAGGAATCCGCACTCACCGGTAAGCAGAGAAAGCAGGTTTATTGATCCATACACCAGAGGCTAGAGCTGGGAGGGGGAAGGTGTTACGCAGGTGTGCTCCTTACAGCTCCTTACTTGCTGTAAGGAGCACACCTGCGTAACACCTTCCCCCTCCCAGCTCTAGCCTCTGGTGTATGGATCAATAAACCTGCTTTCTCTGCTTACCGGTGAGTGCGGATTCCTTTCTCTCCATTGCACATTTATATTGATCTTTCAAGTCTCCAGCACCCCGGTTTATTAGGTTATCCTACCTTCACTGCTTACTGCATTGACCAGGTCCTCGGTTCCATTCAAGTGCTGATATCAGCTGGTGCCGGCTGAACTTCTCTCACCCACCATATTATAGTAGTTATATTCCTGTACATAGGGGGCAGTATTATAGTAGTTATATTATTGTATTTAGGACCAGTATTATAGAAGTTATATTCCTGTATATAGGGGGCAGTATTATAGCAGTTATATTCTTGTATATAGGAGCAGTATTATAGTAGTTATATGGTGAGGGGAGAAACGGTGTCCGGCACTAGCTGATATGGGGAGCACTGAGTCAGGATAGACAGGACAGGAGATACGCGGCTGTAAGCGATGGTGTCCTTACCACTGAGTTGCGGTGCAGAGGCAGAGCAAAGACGAGCAAATAACAGTGTAGAGAAATAGAGTCTCGCACTCACCAACTTCAAAGATGCAGGTGGTTTATTTCAGACACATCGGAGCATATGCAGCAGGGAGAGGGAAGGTGGAATGGCAGGTGCGTTCACAGAGGAGCAACAATGTTTCACGCCCACTAAGGCGCTTCGTCGGGCTAGGAACAGCGTGTACGTGAAGGGGAGGTGCATATATACAAGTGAACAATAAAGTTACAAAAGTATCAATAAAGTTACAAATAAGTCACAGTACAAATAAACATGTGGCAAAACATTAGAGGAGGGTATTGAAATCGTTCCTCTCATTGAGGCCACAAGGTCCTGTGGCGTCTAAACGTAAAATCCATAACGTCTCGCGTTTGAGAAGGAGCTTGAGCCTATCCATGCCTGTGGTCGGGGGGTTAACCCTTTCAAGGCCGATAAAGTGGAGTAGCTTTGTATCCCCAGAGTGTGCGGACCGTACGTGTTCTATTAGCCGGGGCACTCCCTTGCCCGTGCGCACAGAGTACATATGCTCTTTAAACCTTGTCCAGAGGGGACGTTTGGTTTTTCCTACATAGTACCTGTGGCACGGGCAGAGGATGGCATAGATAACGTGAGTGGTCCTGCACGTGATAAAATCGCGGATGAAACAGTCCTTACCCCCTAAATTGATGAAGGTGAGACACAACATCTGGGGGCAATATTGGCAAGTGCCACACCGCTTGTTACCTTCCGGCAAACAGCGGTCGAGCCAGTTCCCTGGTCTAGTGGCCTGACCTTCTTTGAGGGCATCTGCTATGGTCCTGTTTTTCCTAAAGGTGATTAGTGGCTTCCGATCCGCCACCATTTTCAGGTCACTAAGCTCTTGTCTACCCATCTCCTGCGCCCAATCTAACGGATCAGGAACGACGAGCTATGTCCTGGCTTAAATCTAGACCCGACCTATTGATACGCAGAGCGGACAAGGGTGGCGCTGCAGTAATCCTGACACAAGATAGCTACCACTCTGAAGCCATGCGTCAGCTGCAGGATACCACTACATATACGAGACTGGAGAAAGACCCAACCTCTAAGATTAAAGAGCAACTACGAGTACTTTTGCACACCCATGTGCGTACCGGTGCCATTGACTCTAAGACGGCTGAGCGACTCATCCCTGAGTCCCCCCGGATACCAAAATGGTATCTGCTCCCCAAAATTCACAAATCCCTGAGCCGGCCGCCGGGCCGTCCCATCGTTTCGGCGGTCGGTTCAGTGACAGAGGGTCTATCCCAATATCTCGATTGGGCTTTACGCCCCATTTTGTCTTGCTTTGTGTCGTATCTCAAGGATACTAATGATTTTTTGCAGGTGCTGGATAATACTCACTGGCTCCCTGGTTATTCTTTGGCCTCCGTGGACGTCGAGAGCCTCTACACCCGCATCCCTCATGATGCGGGTGTGGAGGCTGTCGATCGTATCCTCGGTCGCCTGGATAAGTCGCCTGTTTTCAGACGTTTTGTTCGGGACTCTTTATTATTTGTACTTGGCAACAATTGTTTCACATACAGGGGAGATTGGTATCGGCAGGAGACCGGCACTGCTATGGGCACGCCGGTCTCCTGCACGTACGCCAATCTCTTCCTGGCACAATTTGAGTTGGATTTCATTTTTGCACCATGTAATCCCTTTATCACAGATATCGTTTCATTCCACTGTTATGTTGATGATATTTTTGTGATATGGAAGGATACAGCTGCTAAATTTAATGATTTTGTCACTTTTTTGAATGAAAAAAACACATGTAATATGATTTTTACTTCATGTTTCGGTGGTGTTTCTCTTGAGTTTTTGGATGTTTTGGTTAAGGCCTCGGCACAGGGTCTCCATACATCAGTATTCCGTAAAAAAACGGCCGCCAATTCACTCCTCCATTTTAGTAGCTCTCACCCCCTCCAGGTAAAAAGTTCTATACCCTTCAGTCAGATGCTGCGCCTTAAACGCATTAATAATACTGAGGAGGGTTTCCAACATCAGGCTGTTGCATTAAAATCACGTCTACTAGACAGGGGGTATCCCAGACCTATAGTCGATGAGGCCCTCACTAAGGCTAATGCCCGCCATAGATCTTCCCTCATCCGTTCCAGACCCAGCGGTCACCCCAAAAATACCTTCAGTGCAGACACAAAAAGATTTACATTTGCATTACAGAATAGTAACATTAATGATACAGTGATTAAGATCATAAAAAACCACTGGTTTCTACTTCAGCAGGATAGTGACCTGAAAATGGTGGCGGATCGGAAGCCACTAATCACCTTTAGGAAAAACAGGACCATAGCAGATGCCCTCAAAGAAGGTCAGGCCACTAGACCAGGGAACTGGCTCGACCGCTGTTTGCCGGAAGGTAACAAGCGGTGTGGCACTTGCCAATATTGCCCCCAGATGTTGTGTCTCACCTTCATCAATTTAGGGGGTAAGGACTGTTTCATCCGCGATTTTATCACGTGCAGGACCACCCACGTTATCTATGCCATCCTCTGCCCGTGCCACAGGTACTATGTAGGAAAAACCAAACGTCCCCTCTGGACAAGGTTTAAAGAGCATATGTACTCTGTGCGCACGGGCAAGGGAGTGCCCCGGCTAATAGAACACGTACGGTCCGCACACTCTGGGGATACAAAGCTACTCCACTTTATCGGCCTTGAAAGGGTTAACCCCCCGACCACAGGCATGGATAGGCTCAAGCTCCTTCTCAAACGCGAGACGTTATGGATTTTACGTTTAGACGCCACAGGACCTTGTGGCCTCAATGAGAGGAACGATTTCAATACCCTCCTCTAATGTTTTGCCACATGTTTATTTGTACTGTGACTTATTTGTAACTTTATTGATACTTTTGTAACTTTATTGTTCACTTGTATATATGCACCTCCCCTTCACGTACACGCTGTTCCTAGCCCGACGAAGCGCCTTAGTGGGCGTGAAACATTGTTGCTCCTCTGTGAACGCACCTGCCATTCCACCTTCCCTCTCCCTGCTGCATATGCTCCGATGTGTCTGAAATAAACCACCTGCATCTTTGAAGTTGGTGAGTGCGAGACTCTATTTCTCTACACTGTTATTATAGTAGTTATATTCTTGTATATAGGAGGCAGTATTATAGTAGTTATATGCTTGTATACAGGTGCAGTATTAGGCTATGTTCACATTACGTGAACACCCGGCCGTTCCGTGACAACTATATTACTGCCCCTATAAATAGAAATATAACTACTATAATACTGCTCCTATATACAAGAATATAACTACTATAATACTGCTCCTATATACAAGAATATAACTACAATAATACTGCTCCTATATACAAGAATATAACTACTATAATACTGCTCCTATATACAGGAATATAACTACTATAATACTGCTCCTATATACAAGAATATACTACTATAATACTGCCCCCTATATAAAGGAATATAACTACTATAATATGCACAAGCCAAAAAGACAGAAATGGCTGCACATCGCACCCATGGCTGACACGAAAGCTTATTCAGCTACATTTAAAACCAACATCAGAAGTTAGTATATAATGTGGCCAAACCATACTGCCTCATGTACCACGTGCAGGTCTTCTGATACACATGAGTCCCTAACCAAAAAACATCACTGTGTCGATCAGCGACCACAATCCCCGCAAAGCGGGTGCAAGCAGAGAAGGGGGGCCACGGAATGGCCCTGCAACCCCATTGTCACAGGACCAGACCCTAAAGGGCCCCCCCAGACCTCGCAGGCGCCACCGGCGGAAAAAGTGGACGCCAAGCAACACAAGTGTGAACAAGCTCTTACCTCTCTCCATTCCTCTACAGGTAGAATGGGAGAATACTGGGAGATCCTCCCCTTATGTACACAGGTGCTTCCTGCTAATTTGGATCACATGGGTCTTACAAAGCACGAGTGCTAGCCACAATGCTTCTCTGCTTGCGCACGCTTTGCGGGGATTGTGGTCGCTGACCGGCACAGTGATGTTTTTTGCTTAAGGACTCGTGTGTATCAAAAGACCTGCTTGTGGTACATGAGGCAATATGGTTTGGCCAAATTATATACTAACTTCTGATGTTGGTTTTAAATGTAGCTGAATAAGCTTTTGTGTCAGCCATGGGTGCGATGTGCAGCCATTTCTGTCTTTTTGGCTTGTGCATATAACTACTATAATACTGCTCCTATATACAAGAATATAACTACTATAATATTGCCCCCTATATACAGGAATATAACTACTATAATACTGCTCCTATATACAGGAATATAACTACTATAATACTGCTCCTATATACAGGAATATAACTACTATAATACTGCTCCTATATACAAGGATATAACTACTATAATACTGCTCCTATATACAGGAATATAACTACTATAATACTGCTCCTATATACAGGAATATAACTACTATAATACTGCCTACTATGTACAGGAATATAACTACTATAATACTGCCTCCTATATACAAGAATATAACTACTATAATACTGTCCCTATATACAAGAATATAACTACTATAATACTGTCCCTATATACAAGAATAAAACTACTATAATACTTCTCCTATATACAGGAATATAACTACTATAATACTGCTCCTATATACAGGAATATAACTACTATAATACTGCTCCTATATACAGGAATATAACTACTATAATACTGCTCCCTTTATACAAGAATATAATTACTATAATACTGCTCCTATATAAAAGAATATAACTACTATAATACTGCTCCTATATACAGGAATATAACTACTATAATACTGCTCCTATATACAAGAATATAATTACTATAATACTGCTCCCTATATACAGGAATATAACTACTATAATACTGCTCCTATATACAGGAATATAACTACTATAATACTGCTCCTATATACAGGAATATAACTATTATAATACTGCTCCTATATACAAGAACATAACTACTATAATACTGCCCCCCCTATTTACAGGAATACAATGGCTATAATACTGCCCCTATATACAGGAATATAACTACTATAATACTGCCCCTATATACAGGAATATATCTACTATAATACTGCCCCCTATATACAGGAATGTAACTACTATAATACTGCTCCTATATACAAGAATATAACTACTATAATACTGCTCCTATATACAAGAATATAACTACTATAACTTGTGGAGCAGGTCTGAGTTAGCACCAAAGTCTGTGTAGTGTCAGCTGTATACCCATGAGCTAGGATCATGTGCGTGAAGAATCTAGGCGATGGAGGGCAGCATAGGGGTGCAAAAAGCTTATAGCAAAGTAAATATATTCCAAACTTAGAAAAGAGAGCTTGCACTCACTCAAAAAGTAGCTGCAAATCAATCCATTTATTCAGTCTTGGCAGACGTGAGTGGGGAGGGGAAGTGAAAGCAGAGGCGTCCTGATGCCTCTGCTTTCACCTCCCCTCCCCACTCACGTCTGCCAAGACTGAATAAATGGATTGATTTGCAGCTACTTTTTGGGTGAGTGCAAGCTCTTTTTTCTAAGTTTGGAATAACTACTATAATACTGCCCCCTATGTATATTGGGTATTAAACAGAATTTTCCCTGTCCTTTTTGGTCGGACGCCGGTGCAGTGATCTCTCTTACTGTCCGGGTAGTTACCATACATTAGCATGCCGCTGATTCCCTGTACTGAGGACAATGATCATTACTATTGGATACAAGAAGAGGAATCGCCAGGTATCCACTAATAGTGATTACGGATTGCCGAGTCTCCGTTCTCTATCATTAGTAACATTATCATGCAGGGGCCTAATGTTTTCAGTGCGGTTGATTGTTTAACTATTTAGGCCGGTAGGAGTTTATTACTGTTGGCCAGGAAGGTAATTTTATAGCTGGAACAGACTTCTTTGAGGCTTAGCTACTTACAGTGAGGCATTATGGGTAACCCTGTCAGGTAACGCATACTCAGAAAAAGGCATTGACACCATCTAAAATAAAAAAAATGAATTAGTGTGTAGTCAGTAAGAATATAGTGGCATCTCCCTAAGCTGGAGTGTATAATGGAACGCCATGGCACCTACATTTGGATATGTTATATGATAGGTTGTCAGGATTTGAGCAATAAGCGATAAGGCAATATAAAAGGGAAAGAGAGTGAGCTCTTACCTTGTAGCATCACAATCAACAACACTTAATCTGAACCTCCCATCACACAGAATGGGAAAGCCGGCACCTAATATTCTACTATATCAACTACTATAATACTACTAGAAAATGTACCCGGTGCTGCCCGGGTATAAAGTGTCAGTGTGTTAATTAGATTTGTTCTAAGGTGCCCAGGAGGCCAAGCTAAAGGTATTGTTTCATCTGAGTTAATCAGTGGAATTAGTGTATACCTGTAGTGCATAGTTGGAGGGGTTCTGTATACCCACAGTGTATAGTTTTTAGGGATTTAGCATATCTGTAGTGCATAGTTGGGGGGGGCTGTATACCTATAGTGTATAGTGGGGGGGTCCTGTATACCTGTAGTGTGTAGTTGGGGGGGGGCTGTATACCTGTAGTGTATAGTTGAGGGAGGTCCTGTATACCTGTACTGTATAGTTCGGGGGTCCTGTATACCTGTAGTATATAGTTGGTGCTGTATACCTGTAGTTTATAGTTTGAGGGTCCTGGATACCTGTAGTGTATAATTGGTGGAGGTCTTGTATACCTGTAGTATATAGTTCGGGGGTCCTGTATACCTGTAGTGCATAGTTTGAGGGTCCTGTATACCTGTAGTATAGATTTGGTGGAGGTCCTGTATACCTGTAGTGTATAGTTTTGGGGTCCTGTATACCTGTAGTGTATAGTTTGGGGTCCTATATACCTGTAGTATATAGTTGGTGGAGTTCCTGTATACCTGTAGTGTATAGCTTTGGGGTCCTGTATACCTGTATTATTTAGTTGGTGGAGGTATTGTATACCTGTAGTGTATAGTTTTGGGTTCCTGTAAACCTGTAGTGTATAGTTTGGAGTCCTGTATACCTGTAGTATATAGTTGGTGGAGGTCCTGTATACCTGTAGTGTAAAGTTTGGGGGTCCTGTATGCCTGTAGTATAGAGTTGGTGAAGGTGCTTTATACCTGTAGTATAGAGTTGGTGGAGGTCCTGTATACCTGTAGTGTATAGTTTTGGGGTCCTGTATACCTGTAGTGTCCTGTATACCTGCAGGGTCGTATTTACCATTAGGCACCCATGGTCTAGTGCGTAGGGTAGCACCTTGCAGAGGGGCAGTACCCTCCCGTTCAGACTTGCCAGAAAATCTGGTGTCTTTTCGAGGGGGGTATGGCGGTATTGGTAAGGTCTGGTATGGCAATGTTATTCAGTCACAGTGTGTCGGTATTGGTCAGGTCAGGTGTGACAGTGTTACCCAGTCACAGTATGGCGGTATTGGTCAGGTCTGGTGTGGCAGTGTTATCCAGTCACAGAATGGCGGTATTGGTCAGGTGTGGTATGACAGTGTTATCCAGTCACAGTAAGGCGGTATTGGTCAGGTCTGGTGTGGCTGTGTTAAATGTGTTTTTAGTGCTTAGGGCAGCAGCAGCTGGTAATACTGTCCTGTATACCTGTATAGATGGAGTAGGGGGCCCTGTATACATGTACTGTATAGATGGAGTAGGGGCTCCTGTATACATGTACTGTATAGATGGAGTAGGGGGTCCTGTATATACATGTACTGTATAGATGGAGTAGGGGGTCCTGTATACATGTACTGTATAGATGGAGTAGGGGGTCCTGTATATACATGTACTGTATAGATGGAGTAGGGGGTCCTGTATATACATGTACTGTATAGATGGAGTAGGGGGTCCTGTATATACATGTACTGTATAGATGGAGTAGGGGGTCCTGTATATACATGTACTGTATAGATGGAGTAGGGGGTCCTGTATATACATGTACTGTATAGATGGAGTAGGAGGTCTACCAGTTATTTCTGTGGATGTTGTGAGGCAGCTTCCCTAGCAACCATTCAGATTCCAGCTCCCTGTGAAAATGAAAGCAGTAATCCTATTGGTTGCTAAGGCTCCAACTGCCGTGTCTGCTGCAGCTAATTATATCACCTGTGTTTGCAGTGAGGAGATTTTCCTATTCATCTCTGTGGGGCGCCTCTCTTTCCCCTCCCCCTCCTCTACTGTACATCTGGCGGGGACGGGACCTTCGCAATAACCTTCCCGGGCACCCAATGTATCTGTGTGCCAAATTTGGGGTCAAACTGTTCAGGCGTTTGGAAGTCTATAGAGGACGGACAGACAGACAGACTTTCATTTTTATGATATAGATAACTAGAATATAACTGACCGACACGGTGTGGAGTTAGCGTAGGGACCCGTGTGGACCAGAGGACCTGCGCGGTGGTACACGGGGCAATATGGCTTGATCAATTCATATACAGACACTCTGGTGTTGATTTTTAATATAGGCCTGGCGGCATTAGTATCAGCCATAGATGGGATGTGCAGCCGTTCCATTCTCTCCAGTTCGTGTTTTGCAATTCTCCCTCTCTGAACAGCTAGCACTCCTTTATAAGACCCACATGACCAAAATTAGCAGGATATGTCTGTGCTCACATGTCTGGACCCTATGTCTTCCCCATTCTGTGAGAGCAGCAATGGTAAGTGTAATACCATATCCATACTTGTGTCGTTTGGGGGCAGCCTTCCCCGCCGGTGGTGCTGGCTGGGTTTTGGTGGGGCTTTTTGGGTCTGGTCCTGTGACATTGGGGTTGCAGGGCCGTTCCATGGCCTCCCTTCCCTGCACGTGCACGCTTTGCGGGGTTGGCGGTCGCTGACCGACACGGTGTGGAGTTAGCGTAGGGACCCGTGTGGACCAGAGGACCTGCGCGGTGGTACACGGGGCAATATGGTTTGATCAATTCATATACAGACACTCTGGTGTTGATTTTTAATATAGGCCTGGCGGCATTAGTATCAGCCATAGATGGGATGTGCAGCCGTTCCATTCTCTCCAGTTCATAACTACTATAATACTGCTCCTATATACAGGAATATAACTACTATAATCAGTCCACGTGAGAAAAAAGAGCTAGCACTCACCTTCTGCTGAAACATATATCCAATTTATTCAAAGTTCAAACCAGCATGGATAACGGGGAGGGAGGTGAAAGCAGGTGCGTCAGGGCGACAGACTGTTTCACTTGCAAATGCAAGTTTCGTCAGGCCAACGGACGTCACTGCCGGGGGAGGGTCATGTATAAATAGGTAACAACACTAAGTGCAAAAAAGTTAAAAACACCATTAAAAACAATTGTTACAAAAAGGATCCAAAATCATTGCGTTCATTAAGACCTAGAGGTCCCGTGGCGTGTAATCTGCTTATCCATATGGACTCTCTCTGGAGTAAGCGTCGGTGGCGATCTCCGCCTTCTCTGTTACAAAAAACTCGCTCCAGACCTAGAAACTGCAGTACCTTAGAATTGCCACCGTGCGCCTCTCTGACATGAGAAATTAGCCTGGGTACACCCTTGCCTGTCTTGATAGAATAACAGTGTTCTTTGTATCTTACACTGAGGGCCCTTTTTGTCTTGCCGACATAAAAGCGTCCACACGGACAGAAGATAGAGTACACCACAAAGGTGCTTTTACACGTGATAAACTCATTGATAAAGCACTCTTTGCCATTCAGGCAAACAAAGGACACGGGGTGCATCTGACAACAGTAAGCGCACTGCCCGCATCTCTTGTTGCCTACAATATTACTTTTATTAAGCCAGTTCTCTTGGGGGGTTACATTATTCTTGGAAGGAACCTTCTTTTTTAGAATGTCTCCTAGAGTGTTGTTTTTACGGTATGTAATAATCGGTTTTAGTAAGGCTATGCTATTGAGGTCAGGATCGTCCTCTATATAATGCCAGTGCCTTCTTATACTGTCACTGATACACTTATTCATGTTTGTATTCTGAAAAGAAAATGCAAACCTTTTGGGTCTCATGTGTGGGTTCTTTTTACTTTTTAACAGTTGTAGCTGATCTCTATGGGATACTTTTTCTAAAGCCTTGGTGACTAAATCTCGGGGGTATTGTCTCTCTTCCAGTCTATTGGCTAGTTCGGATGCTTGCTTCTTAAATAGGTGTTCGGTGTTATTGATCCTTTTAAGTCTGAGAAATTGGCTGTATGGAATACTATTTTTTACCTGTTGTGGGTGGGAACTATGATAGTGCAGGATAGAGTTGGTAGCCTGTGGTTTCCTATACACGGAGGTAACCAGTTCGTGGCCAGATATGTCAACTAACACATCTAGGAACTCGATTACTAAACCCCCAAATTTGCTGGTGAAACTCATGTTGACATTGTTAGTGTCATTCAAGTATCTCACGAAATCATTGAACTGGTCCTCAGACCCCTCCCAAATTATAAACACGTCATCAACGTATCTAAAATAACTCTTAATATGTGAAATGAAAGGGTTACATGTATCAAACACAATATTCATCTCCATGAACGCCAGAAACAGATTAGCGTAGGTGCATGATACGGGCGTACCCATCGCGGTACCGGTATTCTGCCCGTACCATGCACCCTCAAAAGTGAAGAAATTATTGTTCAAAATAAATAACAAAGCTTCTTTAACAAAATCTCTCAAAAGCAAAGAATGACCAGTGAGCTCAAGGATGCGATCGATCGCCTCTACACCCGCATCATGTGGGATGCGGGTGTAGAGGCTCTCGACGTCCACTGATGCCAAAAAACAACCAGGACCAACATAACTGTCTTTAAGGGCTAACAAAAAATCATTGGAGTCCTTTAAATATGACGGGAAACCATCTAGGAGGGGTCTGAGCAACCAATCCAGATATTGAGAGACCCCCTCAGTAGCCGATCCGATGGCGGACACAATGGGGCGACCGGGGGGCCTCTCAAGACATTTATGTACCTTTGGAAGAAAGTACCATTTAGGTACTCTAGGTGACTCAATAAGCAATTTTTCAGCAACTTTCTCAGTTATGGCTCCCTTACGTACATGTGTGTTAAGTAATGATCTCAGTTTCTCAACCGTCTTTTTAGTCGGATCATGTGTAACTAGAGTATAAACTCGTCTATCATCGAGCTGACGGTGGGCCTCCTCGCCGTAATATACAGCAGACAGGACCACCGTAGCTCCGCCCTTATCGGCTTTAGTGATGGCGAGGTCAGGTCGATTCTTTAACCACTCAATGGCTTTGCTCTCCCTGTCAGTTAAATTGCTTTTGTTATTCGGATAGATTAAGGACTGAACGTCCTGTAACACAGCCTTCGTGAAACATTCCACTGCCCCACCGGGGGCTACAGGGGGGGTAAACGTGGAGGCATTGCCACCTGTGAAAGGACTAGACATATGGACCGGATCCCTCTCACCACTAGATTCCATCTCACAATCTGCCAACAATTTAATACATTGAATGTCTTGCGTGGAAAAACTCTCAGGGACTATAAACCCAAGGGGGCCCACTGAACACCTTTTTATAAGACCAGGGTCATCTTTGCTCTTAAATTTATTGTTGGAAAAATACTTATGCAGATTGACCCTTCTCAAGGCTTTGTAAAAATCTATCTCAAAAGAGGTAAATGAGAAATTTTCAGAGATACCAAAGTTGTGTCCTTTCGAGAGCACATCCATACACTCTGCTGGTAAATCCACACCTGAGATGTTAAACACATTGGTTGGTTTAGTTAGTCCCTCCACGAGACTTGCTTGAAGGGTCTTTTTCCTTTCCATCCGGGCCTTCCTCTTTGTGCCCCCACGCCTGGTGCGTTTCCTAAAGGGACAACGGCTCCTGGTATACGACCAGTGGCGGCTGATGTAGAACGACCTGCCCCATTGTCATCTGAGAGACTCGTGTCCGAGTCCGTAGTCCAAAACTCAGATGGGGGTCTGCGTCTCCCTTTGGTGCGTTTTTGTCGGCGTGGGTTCCACTCAAAGATGCGATTATTTTCGTAGTCTGATTTATCGCGGAGAAACTTGTCTCTTTTGCGTTCCTTTGTTTCAACCTGTAAAAGGAGTAGTTTTTTGTCCAATTTTTTGTTGAAAAGCGTAATATGACTTTCAGATGATCGAGTGCGCTGTTCAATGCGTGCTTTACATAGCTCAGCTGTGATGTCCTCATATTCCTTGCGATTTCTGTTTAATATCAGACCGAGAAGATTCATTGAGTGGAGCTTGTGAGCTGCTTGCCACTCACGCATGAACTCCTCATCCTCTTGGTATTGCACCGGACTTTTGTAAGATCTCAGTCCTCTTGGTGCACGGCTGCTTTCAATGTACGACTGCAGTGAGTTAATTGTCCAAAATAATTTGGTTTCTTTTTCAGCCAACATGGAGATCCTGTACTCTAGGGCTTTAACGCTCATTAATTGTAGATCCTGTTTACTATTGCAGGACGTGAAATATGCCCCTGCGTTCTCCCTCCCCACATGCAAAGCCTCATCCTCATTTGGGTTCTCAGCGTCCATATTGACCTCCATGAGAAAAAACCGCAACAGTGTGCACGTGCTCCAGAAAAAATATAATATATAAGCAGTTCCAAGAGAATTAGGAGCGAGCACCAATGTGCATATATGCACATTGGTGCTCGCTCCTAATTCTCTTGGAACTGCTTATAACTACTATAATACTGCTCCTATATACAAGAATATAACTACTATAATACTGCCCCCTATATACAAGAATATAACTACTGTAATACTGCTCCTATATACAGGAATATAACTACTATAATACTGCTCCTATATACAGGAATATAACTACTATAATACTGCTCCTATATACAGGAATATAACTACTATAATACTGCTCCTATATACAGGAATATAACTACTATAATACTGCTCCTATATACAAGAATATAACTACTATAATACTGCTCCTATATACAAGAATATAACTACTATAATACTGCTCCTATATACAGGAATATAACTACTATATTACTGCCCCCTATATACAAGAACATAACTACTATAATACTGCTCCTATATACAAGAATATAACTACTATAATACTGCTCCTATATACAAGAATATAACTACTATAATACTGCTCCTATATACAGGAATATAACTACTATATTACTGCCCCCTATATACAAGAACATAACTACTATAATACTGCTCCTATATACAAGAATATAACTACTATAATACTGCTCCTATATACAAGAATATAACTACTATAATACTGCTCCTACATACAGGAATATAACTGCTATAATACACGAACTGGAGAGAATGGAACCGCTGCACATCCCATCTATGGCTGATACTAATGCCGCTAGGCCTATATTAAAAATCAACACCAGAGTGTCTGTATATGAATTGATCAAGCCATATTGCCCCGTGTACCACTGCGCAGGTCCTCTGGTCCACACGGGTCCCTACGCTAACTCCACACCGTGTCGGTCAGCGACCGCCAACCCCGCAAAGCGTGCACGTGCAGGGAAGGGAGGCCATGGAACGGCCCTGCAACCCCAATGTCACAGGACCAGACCCTAAAAGCCCCACCAAAACCCAGCCAGCACCACCGGCGGGGAAGGCTGCCCCCAAACGACACAAGTATGGATATGATATTTGATGTTTTTTATGCAGCCGAGAGGTACTAGTATCAGCCATAGGTGTGAGGTGCAGCACTCTTTTTCTTCCCTGAACCGTATTTTGTTTCTCTCTTTTCTCCGTGTTTTGCACTCCTCCTGGTGAGACCCACATGACCGCAATTAGCAGGAGACACCTGAGTGCTCATGGTTTTAATCCCTCCTGTCTGTCCCATTCTATCTTTGATAGCTATGGTGAGTGCAATACCTTATCCAGACTTGTGCTGTTTGGGGGCAGCTTCCTCCGCCGGTGGTGCTGGCTGGGTTTTGGTGTGGCATTTTTGGGTCTGGTCCTGTGGCATGGGGGTTGCAGGGCCGTTCCATGGCCTCCCTTCCCTGACTGTGCACGCCTGCGGGGGTGGTGGTCGCTGACTGGCACAGTGTGGACTTAGTGTAGGGACCCATGTGTATCAGATACCTGCACGAGGTACATGGGGCAGTGTGGCTTGATCAATTCACATACAGAATTCTGATGTTTTTTATGCAGCCGAGAGGCACTAGTATCAGCCATAGGTGTGAGGTGCAGCACTCTTTTTCTTCCCTGAACCATAACTACTATAATACTGCCCCCTATATACAGAAATATAACTACTATAATACTGCCCCTATATACGAGAATATAACTACTATAATACTGCTCCTATATACAGGAATATAACTACTATAATACTGTTTCTATATACAAGAATATAACTACTATAATACTGCTCCTATATACAGGAATATAACTACTATAATACTGCTCCCTATATACAAGAATATAACTACTATAATACTGCTCCTATATACAGGAATATAACTACTATAACACTGCTCCTATATACAAGAATATAACTACTATAATACTGCTCCTATATACAATAATATAACTACTATAATACTGCTTCTATATACAGGAATATAACTACTATAATACTGCCCCCTATATACAAGAATATAACTACTATAATACTGCTCCTATATACAAGAATATAACTACTATAATACTGCTCCTATATACAAGAATATAACTACTATAATACTGCTCCTATATACAGGAATATAACTACTATAATACTGCCCCCTATATACAAGAATATAACTACTATAATACTGCCTCCTATATACAGAAATATAACTACTATAATACTGCTCCTATATACAGGAATATAACTACTATAATACTGCTCCTATATACAGTAATATAACTACTATAATACTGCTACTGTATACAAAAATATAACTACTATAATACTGCTCCTATATACAGGAATATAACTACTATAATACACGAACTGGAGAGAATGGAACCACTGCACATCCCATCTATGGCTGATACTAATGCCGCTAGGCCTATGTTAAAAATCAACACCAGAGTGTCTGTATATGAATTGATCAAGCCATATTGCCCCGTGTACCACCGCGCAGGTCCTCTGGTCCACACGGGTCCCTACGCTAACTCCACACCGTGTCGGTCAGCAACCGCCAACCCCGCAAATCGTGCACGTGCAGGGAAGGGAGGCCATGGAACGGCCCTGCAACCCCAATGTCACAGGACCAGACCCAAAAAGCCCCACCAAAACCCAGCCAGCACCACCGGCGGGGAAGGCTGCCCCCAAACGACACAAGTATGGATATGGTATTACACTTACCATTGCTGCTCTCACAGAATGGGGAAGACATAGGGTCCAGACATGTGAGCACAGGCATCTCCTGCCAATTTTGTTCATGTGGGTCTTATAAAGGAGTGCTAGGTGTTCAGAGAGGGAGAACTGCAAAACACGAACTGGAGAGAAAGGAACAGCTGCACATCCCATCTATGGCTGATACTAATGCCGCTAGGCCTATATTAAAAATCAACACCAGAGTGTCTGTATATGAATTGATCAAGCCATATTGCCCCGTGTGCCACCGCGCAGGTCCTCTGGTCCATACGGGTCCCTACGCTAACTCCACACCGTGTCGGTCAGCGACCGCCAACCCCGCAAAGCGTGCACGTGCAGGGAAGGGAGGCCATGGAACGGCCCTGCAACCCCAATGTCACAGGACCAGACCCAAAAAGCCCCACCAAAACCCAGCCAGCACCACCGGCGGGGAAGGCTGCCCCCAAACGACACAAGTATGGATATGGTATTACACTTACCATTGCTGCTCTCACAGAATGGGGAAGACATAGGGTCCAGACATGTGAGCACAGGCATCTCCTGCCAATTGTTTTTTATGCAGCCAAGAGGTACTAGTATCAGCCATAGGTGTGAGGTGCAGCACTCTTTTTCTTCCCTGAACCGTATTTTGTTTCTCTCTTTTCTCCGTGTTTTGCACTCCTCCTGGTGAGACCCACATGACCGCAATTAGCAGGAGACATCTTAGTGCTCATGGTTTTAATCCCTCCTGTCTGTCCCATTCTATCTTTGATAGCTATGGTGAGTGCAATACCTTATCCAGACTTGTGCTGTTTGGGGGCAGCTTCCTCCGCCGGTGGTGCTGGCTGGGTTTTGGTGTGGCATTTTTGGGTCTGGTCCTGTGGCATGGGGGTTGCAGGGCCGTTCCATGGCCTCCCTTCCCTAACTGTGCACGCCTGCGGGGGTGGTGGTCGCTGACTGGCACAGTGTGGACTTAGTGTAGGGACCCATGTGTATCAGATACCTGCACGAGGTACATGGGGCAGTGTGGCTTGATCAATTCACATACAGAATTCTTTTGTTTTATACAGAATTCTGATGTTTTTTATGCAGCCGAGAGGTACTAGTATCAGCCATAGGTGTGAGGTGCAGCACTCTTTTTCTTCCCTGAACCATAACTACTATAATACTGCTCCTATATACAGTAATATAACTACTATAATACTGCTACTGTATACAAAAATATAACTACTATAATACTGCTCCTATATACAGGAATATAACTACTATAATACTGCTACTATATACAAGAATATAACTACTATAATACTGCCCCCTATATACAGGGATATAACTACTATAATAGTTGTCTAACTTGACAAAGCGCAGCGTGAAACTGTTGTGTCTGCCTACGCTCCCGCACCTATTCCACTTTTCCCCTCCCGATGGTGATCTGTATCCAATAAACCTCTGAAGACCGCACCTACTGGTGAGTGCATTGGATTTGTGTTTCTATCTGCTTTTGCCATATACAGCCTCCCTTTCTTCCGTTGCACCCCAGCCTTCGGTCCACTGGATATTATCCGTCTACATACCTATCCATGCATACTGTATAGCCTCATACACCTTGAGGCTGGGTTCACACACAGTATATTTCAGGCTGTATTTGGTCCTCATGTCAGGTCCTCATAGCAACCAAAACCAGGAGTGGATTGAAAACACAGAAAGGATCTGTTCACACAATGGTGAAATTGAGTGGATAGCCGCCATATAACAGTAAATAACGGCCATTATTTCAATACCACAGCCGTTGTTTTAAAATAACAGCAAATATTTGCCATTAAATGATGGCCATCCACTCAATTACAACATTATGTGAACAGAGCCTTTCTGTGTTTTCAATCCACTCCTGGTTTTGGTTGCTATACAGCCTCACAAATACAGCCTCAAATATACATAGTGTGAACCCAGCCTTAGTGCGGGCTCTGCTCTCTACTGTCTTTTCCATAACTACTATAATACTGCTCCTATATACAGGAATATAACTACTATAATACACAACATTGAGAGAAAGGAACGGCTGCACATCCCATCTATGGCTGATACTAACGCCGCTAGGCCTATTTTAAAATTCAACACCAAGGGGTCTGTATATAATTTGTTTAAACCATAATAGCCCCGTGTACCACGTGCAGGCCCCCCGGTTCATGCGGGTCCCTACGCTAACTCCACACCGTGTCGGTCAGTGACTGCCAACCCCGCAAAGCGTGCACATACAGGGAAGGGAGGCCATGGAATGGCCCTGCAACCCCAATGTCACAGGACCAAACCCAAAATGCCCCACCAGAACCTGGCCAGCACCACCGGCAGGGAAGGCTGCCCCCAAACAACACAAGTATGAATATGGTATTACACTCACCACTGCTGCTTACACAGAATGGGAACGACATAAGGTACTGACATGTGAGCACAGGCATACCCTGCTAATTTTGGTCATGTGGGTCTTATAAAGGAGTGCAAGCTGTTCAGAAAAGAGAGAACTGTAAAACACGACATGGAGAGAAAGGAACGGCTGCACATCCCATCTATGGCTGATACTAATGCTGCTAGGCCTATTTTATAATTCAACACCAGGGTGTCTGTATATAATTTGATCAAACCATAATAGCCCTTTGTACCACGTGCAGGTCCCCTGGTTCACATGGGTCCCTACGCTAACTCCACACCGCGTCGGTCAGTGACTGCCAGCCCTGCAAAGCGTGCACATGCAGGGAAGGCATAAGACTATTATGGAGATTTTGGTAAGACATTAGGTGGTTTATTAGTCATTTATTTTCATCACATTATCACTATTTATTTTGAAAACTTTTTATTTGCTGACGAGTGGCCTTAGTAATATCATGGTGTTCTGGCCATGCCTGTTCAGACCTCTGCACCATCCTCGTCTCGTGCTATATAGCCAGGGCTGTGCTCTTAGTTACGATTTTGTATTTGTACTCTTTGCTTTATTTGCACTTCTCTGAACACTGTCTGAACACAGCTCTACGCCTTCTGCTTTGCTGATTGAATTCTTACCTCACCCGTCTCTTCCCTGCTACTTCCCTTTGGGCACTTAACAGGTGACCTCTCTTTTGCTTTGGTGATTGACATCTGGTCTTTCCACTTACCTTGTGCTCTGTCTGTTTCTGTGTGTGTCTGTTTCTGTATTTGTGTGTGGTTCAATCATATCCTGGACCGGTTCTATGACCTCCTTTAAAGTGTTTCACAGCCCTGTACTCCATGCTGGCTATAAAACTTGGTTTCAAGCGTGTCAGTGTCTTCATATCTCTTTCTTCTATTATTTTCTGGCTTATCCTTGCCTCAGCTCTGTTAACTGACTATCCTCTTGGATTCTGTTTTTGTTCTTTGCGGCCCATTTGGTTTCGACCCTGACCTGTTGACTTTCCATTGTATTTCAGTTTGTCTTGTCCTTGTTTAGTGTTATCATCTTTATCACAAGAAGAGACCATCTTTGTGGTTGCCAACAGTAACCTAGGACTGTTATGGCCATGCCTGTTCAGACCTTGGTGTGGTCCTTGGCTCCTGATATATGGCTAAGACTGTGCTCTTAGTCATGATTTTGTATTTGTACGCTTTTGTACGCTCTGCTCATTAAATTCTTACCACACCCATCTCTTCCCTGCTAGTTCCCTATGGCTACTTGTACACACTTAACCTCTGTGTGGGACCCAATCTCGTCCTGAACTGGGACCTCTTAAAAAGCTTTTTTACAACCCTCTACTCCACTCTGGCTATCCTGACAGGAGCAAAGGTAGGGTATAGTCTGAGAACGAGTGGGGAAGGACACAGATAGTGTACCCTTATCTGTTCCCACCAGCTGACCTTGCGAGAAAGGTGATAACACTGAAAAAGGACAACACAAACGTAATTACAAGGGGTAGTAAACAGGCTGGGGTCAAAATCAAACGGGCAACAAGGTACAAAAAAGGATCATAGAGATTAGTCAGGTAACAGAGCCAAGGTGAGGATAAGCCAGGTAACAATACAAGAAAGAGATATGAAGACACAAGCACGCGTTAAACTAAGTCTGATAGCCAGCATGAAGTACAGGGTTGTGAGACACTATATAAGAGGTCAGGGACCCAGTCCAGGACGTGATTGGACCACACAAACAGACACAGAAAGGGTGAGTGGAAAGACCAGATGTCAATCACCAAAGCAAAAGAAAGAGAACTAGCAGGGAAGAGACGGGTGTGGTAAGAATTCAGCAAAGCGGAAGGCATAGAGCATCCTTTGGCATCCTTTACCATTTAGGCAATTATGAAGACATCAGGTTGCCCCCCTCAGAATAATTGTCTTATGGTGGTATCTAGAGTTGCCTCAGAAACCTAAGAACCAGAGGAATCGGACCTGGAGCATTGGAGCAACTAAAATTGGATTGTAGACAAAATGGGGAGCACAGAACCAACTCAAAACCAAGAACAGACCCAAAATCCCTCATCCAATGAATTATAACATTGGCGTTATCATGAAAACATGGATTGAGGATCAAAAATGAAGATCTGATTGGGGAGCAACCACTGGGTAGAGATATCTCAACATGTGTAGTTAGCAGCAGTGTCTGCCACTTCGAGGAACAGTCCACGGCCTTGAATTAGGACCATTGGGAGAGCTTATATCCACTGTTACGTCGGTCCGTTGGGCAGTAGCTGAACACTCTACACTCAGATTAATGAACACATCTCTATGAATGTCACCTTCTCCGCTGCTCCCGTTTCCGCTCTCCACCCTTCATATCTCCTCTCCAAGTTGATTAATCAATTCAGGGAGATTGCTGCGGAATCATTATTATGGACAACCAGTAACTGCATTATCTGCGAGCTGGAAATAGCCTGACGCTCAATGAGATAGGGATGTCACACGCGTTTCACCTATATCTACAGTATAACCTTTCACTTGCCAGCTCATTCCAAGAATTGTTACTTCTAACAGGGTTATTTTCAGGAGATCACGAGTAAAGAGAGTCCAGAGAACAATCGAAATGGAGTTAACCTGCAGGAAGACTCTAAAACCTACTATGAGAGATGAGGAAATCTCCCAAAATTAATTTCGGGAGTAAGGACTCCTGTCAAAAGAAAGGAGTCCCTGTATACTAAGAGGTTGGTGTACACATGATGATGCAGGACATCTCCTTTCTCTACAGCAGAAAGGTACTTGGGCATTAGGGCTTGGGTGTGACTGCTAAATTTTCCTGTCTCAAGCTACACCTCTTAGTATATCAAGTTAAGTGAACACCCATTGACTGAGCTTGGGGGGACGTATATGGGCAGCACATGTGCCCCACCGTATGCATGAATCCTGACGTACTGCTCATGTGTACATCATGTACAATGGCCAATGGATAACCAGTAGAAGAAAGTTGATAACTAAAACAAGCTTATCATCGTGGATAGAAGGATATAATAAAAGCCAGGTAATGATGTTACAGATGGCACCAGCACACAGGACCCAGTGGGCCAGGAGGAGGCCATTCTGATCTGGATTACTTGCCAAGCCCAATGTGAGGTAGACAGATCGATTGAGTCCATTGTCTCCATTGCCCAAGTGTCCACATGAAGGTGCCACCACCACTGGATCTACTTTTATTCATCACATTAGGTCAAAATATTGCATCACGTGTGACCAACCTGGAGAACCGTCACCGATCACGTGCCATGTATAGTAGTGGTGTCTTCTGATGTAGCAGAGAAGTCTTGGGGCCCCCACGGACACCAGGGCCCACGTACAAACCCTTCCTTCCTATAATCTTTATAGCTTTATCTCCGACTTTAACTTATTTTCCGAACTTTCGGGGAATCGTTACGGGAGATGCTTTATCCTTCCTCTCCCGGAGATATGTCTTGCTTCACCCAAACGTATCATTATCCAATCTCCAGGACGTGTTCGAGAAGCCAAGATTCAGGATTCTCCGCTCCGAGATTTATGACAATGTTCTTGCCGGTGCGAAACAACATGACAGAAGCACATAAGCTTTAATAAAAGTCATAATTCTTCTTCGACCCCTGAAGCTGACACAGGGTTAACATCGGGAAGGAGGACTGGAGGATCTCCCATCATGCTTTGCCATTGATTAAGTAAAAGGTCTATGTCTGGCTGCTCTCCCTAATAAATAGCGTATCAACCCCTAACCATGTTTTGTCTTGTGTCGGCATCGAGAACACCTCCTACTAATTCCCTAAATGAAGCCCTAGCACCGCAGGCACAGGTCTAGAACATGAGTAATTGAGGGAGTCGGAGACATGGAGGGCAGCCGGCCCTCCGCTGCAGAGAGTCTGATTACATTTATTATAGAGTGCCTGCACCGGGCGGGTTAGCAATGGAGGTCTACTTCCAGTAATTCTTAAATACGTCCCTCCTCGGTCGTCTCTCGGTTCTCGAGGCCGGGAGGAATTTATTGCAGGTAATAACAGTCCTGGTGTCCGTGAGTTCTGGGCTACTTAGGGCTTTTGTGTAGTGTTTGACTGACTACATTTATAGGATATACCTGGCTGGTATATACAGTGAGTGGAGGAATGGGATCGGGGTTCTGGGACTGTTTTAGGGGGTGATAGACTGAGCAATTGCTCCAGTCCCTGTTTTATTTCACAGGTGGACCTACCTGAGCATTTGACTCTCCAATGCACAGGACGACTTGGAGAGTTTACTTAAAGGCACTTACCTTTTCCTATTAACCCCTTTACTGCTCTAGACTACTAGGGATATTTTCTTTAATCCATTTGATGTCCCAGACCACCAGGGACTTTATCATAAACCCCTTTACTGCCCTAGACCACCAGGGACTTTATTATTATCTCCAGTAGATTTCAAAACCATTTGAGCCTTTACCATAAACTCCTCTACTGCCCAGACCACCAGGACCTTTACTGTTATCATCTTTACTACAATAGACTACCAGGAGCTGTGCTATTAATCTATTTACTGCCCAGACCACCAGGACCTTTACTGTTATCATCTTTACTACAATAGACTACCAGGAACTGTGCTATGAATCTTTTTACTGCCCTAGACCACCAGGACCTTTACTGTTACCCTAATTTTTACAACATACTTACAGGGGCTGTCCTTTTAATCTTTTTATTGCCCTAGACAGCCAGGACCTTTATTGATACCTTTTTTACTACAATAGACTGACAGAGGCTGTATTATTAACTTCTTTACTGCCCTAGACCACCAGCACCTTTACTGATACCCTCTTTACCACAATAGACTGACATGAGCTGTGTTATTGACCTCATAACTTCCCTAGACCACCAGGATCTTTATTGATACCCTCTTTACCACAATAAACTGCCAGAGGCTGTGTTATTAACTTCTTTACTGCCCTAGGCCACCAGGATCTTTATTGATACCCTCTTTACTACAATAGACTGCCAGGAGCTGTGTTATTAGCCTCTTTACTGCCCTAGACCACCAGGACCTTTACTGTTACCCTCTTTACTACAATAGACGGACATGAGCTGTGCTATTAGCCTTTTTACTTCCCTAGACCACCAGGACCTTTACTGTTACCCTCTTTACTACAATAGACGGACATGAGCTGTGCTATTAGCCTCTTTACTTCCCTTGACCACCAGGACCTTTAATGTTACCCTCTTTACTACAATAGACTGCCAGGAGCTGTGTTATTAGCCTCTTTACTGCCCTAGACCACCAGGATTAATTTTTACCATTAAACTTTTTACTGTTCTAGACTTCTAAAAAAAAAATTCCATTATTCTTTTTCTGCCCTAGACCACCAGGGACCATTAACTCTCTTTCTGCTGTAGACTGACAACAACTATGCCATCGACCCTTTTACTACCCTAGACCAGCTGGGACCTTCGTATGTATTATTATTTATTTATTTTTTGGGGGGTATGAATAGCTAAGGCCATTTGCCGTTCAGGAACCTGGCAATGCTGGGTGGGCAGCCTTGTTGAAAACACAATGACAATCATACTGGTTATAACCCAGCTTTTCCAAAAACTAAGAATCATCAAAGAAAAAACAAAAAAACAAACAAGGTCTGAAGTTTTACTTTCTGTCCTGCAGATTAGTGTTGTTTTCCCAATTTCGGGGGTCTCAGAAGCTGCTTGTACTCCGGCGTTGGGGGATGAAGGATATGGGGAGGGCAGCATGCCGTTTGACCTTGCTGTGAGCTTCCCTGCAGGGGCGCCTTGATAATACAGACCCGTACAGACAGGATTTCAAGGTGAGGCATTTATGTGCCTGTGTTCTGCCGGGTGCCTCAGGGATCAGCCGACTGATGTTGCAGCTCACGCATTTCACTGTGACTGCTGCCGCTGCGGGAGTCAGACATCATTAACATAAGCTTCATTTTCATCTCCGCCATTGATATGTGCATTAAATGTGACCGAAATGAACAAAAAAAAAAAACAACTTACTTTTATTACCATGCGGAAATGAGCAACGACTAGCGTTTACGGGGTTCTCCACTGTCCATAAGATAAGTAGCTGACCACTGCTGTGGCCCCCCTCACTCTCCAGAATGGGGGGTCTGTATTGTCAAGGTCAGCTTGAATAAAGGAAAAAAATTATATAAAAAATTGGTTGTGAAGGTCAAAGGGAAGGGTACTGATTCTCATTGAGGAGACTAACAGGCAATGCTTCATGGGAAAAACATATGCAAATGAGCTCTAGAAGAAAACTGTCTCTCTGGTATCACCTATACTGTCTCTCTGGTACCCCACTGAAAAATTTGTATTTTACTTCTATTTCTAAATCTCCAGTCTTCCAGTACTTATCAGCTGCTGTATTTCCTGCAGGAAGTGGTGTATTCTTTCCAGTCTGACACAGTGCTCTCTGCTGCCATCTTGTCCTTAACAGGAACTGTCCAGAGCAGCAGCAAATCCCCATAGAAAACCTCTCCTGCTCTGGACAGTTCCTGACATGGACAGAGGTGGCAGCAGAGAGCACTGTGTCAGACTGGAAAGAATACACCACTTCCTGCAGGGCATACAGCAGCTGATAAGTACTAGAAGACTGGAGATTTTTAAATCGAAGTAAATAACAAATCTATATCTTTTTTTATCCCAAGAGTACCCCTTGCATGCAGAGCTGAATCTTCTCCATAAGGCAGAGATACCCTAAGTATGTAGGCAGCCATTTTGGGGGGTTGCCCCTTGTTAGTACAGAGGGAAGTGCAGGTTGGATAGATAAATGCAGATCTGAGAGGGGTTGATCAGAGTTGCTGAACTGTTCGGCAACGTTTTCCAAACCCAACCAATGAACATTTCCTTACGGAATACCTACCTATAGGTGGCACTAGAGAGACAGCAGATTACTGTCTGTAGGGGGAGCTGATTTACATACTATTCTCGCCATTATTGTTACAGATCGCCATATGGTGTCCCCATGCTTGGTTTTCCAACATAAGAGACTGGTAAGTAATCCTCGTGGGAGGGGCTACATGATAATTAGGATTTAGCTTAGCCAATGAGAGCACTGGAACACAGATTGCCATGTGGCCAGTGTCGGACTGGGGTATCTGGGGCCCACCAGAGGAAATTATCCTGAGGGCCCACCAATGAAGAACCAGGGAGAAAAGACATGTGAGTGAGTGTTAGTGTAGGTTCTAAAGCTGGGGGCCCACCGGAGGATTCTCCGGCACTCCGGTGGGCCAGTCCGTCACTGCATGTGGCTGAATATGTGAAAGTGAGGAACCTGCAAACTCTTCTCTAACTATCGCCAGTCCTGAGACATCAGGCACATACACTGAAAGGATAGAATTACATTCTCAGGCCACAGGCCAATATTTCCCATTAACCTACGGTGTCTGGGGGGTTTTAGCAAGTAAAGTTTTATTTACTGTAAATCTCTGGACTGAATGAATCGATTAACTCTGAGAACTCTCCGGTCAACTGTGAAAGAAAACATATATTTTTACAATGGATAGTTGAAGTTGTGTGCATGTCTAGCTGTTATATGTTTACTATCTCCTTTGTTAATGCCTGCTTATCTTGGCTCACGCAGCACAATAGACCTATCATAGTGTCAGTAACTCAATAATGATGGGACAACATTCATGCTGGCTATATAACTTTGACAAAAACTTGTCTGGCCGACAGCAACCTCTCTTAAAGGGAGAGGGAGAGAAAATTATTCTAGTCGGGGCTTATCTGCCTTGAGAATGGAAGGATCAGGCACATTGAAATCTACCTGCCTGATCCCAACTAAGTAGTAAGTAAGACCTCATGCACCAAATCTCGCCAAAATCATCGAGTTTTGCCATCATTAGTGCCAGCTTAAAGGGACAGTGTAATCAGATCAGGCATATACTTTAAATAATGTTTTTATGTTTTTTATATTTTTTAAAGAAATGTTGTTGACTTTTTCTCTAATTTTCCATTTTTCTATCTATATTATAAAAAGATTCTGATATCTTGCAGTTCTCAATCTCACCACTGGGGCTAAAACTAGGCTGAGACTTCTTGTTGTGTCTGTGGTGATAAGAGGAGGCTGCTGTAAAGTGATCTGTACAGCATTGCAGCGTCATGTGACAGACAATAGATAGAGGAGACAATAGCAGCTTACCGTGGAATGACCTCCTCAAAAGCGCTCAGTAATGTTTCACATTCATCTCAATGGGACAGACTATGTCTATTGCCATCTATGTCCATGAGTCTTGCTGTAAAGCATGTCACTAAATGCTGTTAAAAGCAGCTAAGGCTTGAAGTGAAATAAAAGAAAAATTACAGTCATAAAGAGAAAGTGGTTTAATTAACAAAAAATGTATCTAACTCTAATCAGTAAAAAAAAAAAAAAAATTGGAAAAAAATCTCCTTTAAAGGCCTATTTACACCACCCAAAGCAGTGCTGCAAATCAAGATCAGCGAGATCTAACTATTAACTTCATCATAGATGCGATCAGCTGAAGAATGAGTCATTTCTGCTCATTGGATGATCGTTGGCCCTTAAGGAGCCTTCATTTTGCAGCAAACTGTAAAGTGACATTTTTCTCATTCTGAACAGAACTGTCTGTTTTGCTGCCACTTAGTGGTCAGTATAAGAAGTGCAGCTACCTTCTGATGCACTAAACCTTAATCATATTAGGGAAAGTCACTTGTTTTTGTAGCTGTACGCACAAACAGTAACCCAGACACGCTGTGCCGTTATACCCCACCCCCTACCAAAAAATGAGTCTGGCTCGCTCTTTGATGGGATCACATCAGCATATGAAGTGGGAACATAATTGCGGTCTCAGACTATAAGAACATCCCATTGTGCGGCTTTCTCTGTTGTGAATTTCCTCTTTTCCGGTGATAAGATACGACCGCTCTTTGTTAATTCATCTCCAGTTAACAGCACCACAAGATAACAAGCAGGTTGATTGGAAAAACCTTATCTAGGTAGCGGTGCATGAAAGAAGAGAAGAAAGGAAATGTGACATAAATAAGAGGAAAGAATGGAGAATGGGAGGAGGAGGAGGGGGGTGATACACAGATATGGGCTGCCTGATTTACTTCCAAAATATATTAACCCTATCAGGTGCACGGACACCAGAGTAGTCATAGCTGAGGGGCTTGACTCCTGGATTGCATTGGCTAAAGACTTTACAAGCAGATTGTCTGCAGCATCCATCAACAAGTAGTCTGGTGGCTATGGGCGGCTTCACACATACCATACACATCTGGAGATACACCTTAAAAATTTAGAATAATAACTTAAAATAATCTCCTATCATTTTGTATTTACAGCTCCTATACAGATCTATGTGTCTCCATGGTAACAGACTACAAACAAGCAATTTGAGTAGTCTGAGCCTAAAATCTTGTGGTTTTATCTGTAAAATACTAAGAATTGGAGGCAGAAGCCAAAAGGCCGGTCTTACTCTACAGCTCCTATACAGATCTATGCGTCTCCATGGTAACAGACTATAAACAAGAAGTTTGTGTAGACTGATGCTGAAATCCTGTGGTTTTATCTGTAGGACACTAAGAATTGGAGGAGGAAGGAGGAAGGCTAGCCTTACTCTACAGCTCCTATACAGATCTATGTGTCTCTATGGTAACAGACTACAAAAAAGCAATTTGTGTTGTCTGAAGCTGAAATCCTGTGGTCTTACCCTCTCCATGGTAACAGACTACAAACAAAAAATTTGTGTGGTCTGCTGCTGAAATCCTGTGATTTTATCTGTAGGACACTAAGAATTGGAGGAGGAAGGAGGAAGGCTGGTCTATTCTGCAGCTCCTATACAGATCTATGTGTCTCCATGGTAACAGACTACAAAAAAGCAATTTGTGTAGTCTGATCCTAAAATCATGTGGTTTTATCAGTAGGATACTAAAACTGGGGGTAGGAGGAGTAAGGCTGGCCTTATTCTGCAGTTCCTATACAGATCTTTGTGTCTCCATGGTAACAGACTGCCAACAAGCAATTTGTGTAGTCTGATCCTGAAATCATGTGGTTTTTTCTGTAGGATACTAAGAACTGGAGGCAGAAGGAATAAGGCTAGTCTTACTCTACAGCTCCTACATAGATCTATGCATTTCCATAATAACAGACTATAAACAAGAAATTTGTGTAGTCTGATCTTGAAATCAAGTAGTGTTTTTATCTGTAGGATACTAAGAACTGGAGGCAGAAGGAGTAAGGCTGGCCTTACGCTACAGCTCCTATACAGATCTATGTGTCTCCATGGTAACAGACTACAAACAAGACTTTTGTGTAGTCTGATGCTGAAATCCTGTGGTTTTATCTGTTGGACACTAAGAATTGGAGGAGTAAGGAGTAAGGCTGGTCTTATTCTGCAGCTCCTATACAGATCTATGTGTCTCCATGGTTACCGACTACAAACAAGCATTTTTTGTAGTTTGATCCTGAAATTTCACTGGGACTTAGTAGCTACTTAAAGGGGTTATATGAACGTAGTCATTTTTCTCACAAACAGTGCCAACCTCGACCACAGGCAATATCTGGTACTGCAGCTTAGCCTCACTTGAATAGAGATAAATTGCAATACCAATTAGAGACTGTAGCATGGTCTAATATATAACATAGGACTATGTGCAACATGTGAAGGAACAAGGAAACTGACGGCTTCCACCATGAACGACTGACCAGCACTACAACAGATCAAGGTGGCCTGTTATAGCGGCTCATTCCGTGCGCCGAGAGCTGGAGCCCCCCCCCCCCATCTATGTCATAGTCTCTGACATTGGAGTCTTGCCAGAATGAAAATGAATGTATGGGCAATGAACAAGACCTATGGGATGGCGGTAACAATGTATCCAGCAGAGTTAGATTCACTTCCCGGCCGTTGGGGAGGACGTTTAGTTCCTAGCAATGTCCCCGGCTCATAATTCATCACTGAGTGTTGTCAGTCTGGATCTTCCTGCACATCTGTTTCTCGGCTGTAAAAGTTGCAGAGAATTCCTAGAAGCCTTAGAGGTTTTCTGCAGGTGAGTGAGCATTACATGTGGGTTATGTACCTGTATACTGGAGGACGGTATGGCAGGGTCTCTGCAGCCAGAGTACCCCCGTATACAGTGCAGTCAGAGAGTGCCCCCGTATACAGTGCAGTAAGAGAGTGTCCCCATATACAGTGCAGCCAGAGAGTGTCCCCATATAAACTGCGGTCAGAGAGTGCCCCCGTATACAGTGCAGTCAGAGAGTGACCCCATATACAGTGCAGCCAGAGAGTGCCCCCCGTATACAGTGCAGTCAGCGTGCCCCCGTATACAGTGCAGTCAGAGAGTGACCCCCCTTATACAGTGCAGTAAGAGAGTGCCCCCCGTATTCAGTGCAGTCAGAGAGTGCCCCCCGTATACAGTGCAGTCAGAGAGTGTGCCCCGTATACAGTGCGGTCAGAGAGTGCCCCCTGTATACAGTGCAGCGAGGGAGTGCCCCCGTATACAGTGCAGCGAGAGAGTGCCCCCATATACAGTGCTGTCAGAGAGTGCCCCCCGTATACAGTGCGGTCAGAGAGTGTGCCCCGTATACAGTGCAGTCAGAGAGTGCCCCCCGTATACAGTGCGGTCAGAGAGTGTGCCCCGTATACAGTGCAGTCAGAGAGTGCCCCCCGTATACAGTGCAGTCAGAGAGTGTGCCCCGTATACAGTGCAGTCAGAGAGTGCCCCCCGTATACAGTGCAGCGAGGGAGTGCCCCCGTATACAATGCAGCAAGAGAGTGCCCCCGTATACAGTGCTGTCAGAGAGTGCCCCCCGTATACAGTGCGGTCAGAGAGTGCCCCCCTGTATACAGTGCAGCAAGAGAGTGCCCCCGTATACACTGCGGTCAGAGAGTGCCCCCATATACAGTGCAGTCAGAGAGTGGCCCCATATACAGTGCGGTCAGAGAGTGCCCCCCGTATACAGTGCAGTCAGAGAGTGTGCCCCGTATACAGTGCGGTCAGAGAGTGCCCCCTGTATACAGTGCAGCGAGGGAGTGCCCCCGTATACAGTGCAGCGAGAGAGTGCCCCCATATACAGTGCTGTCAGAGAGTGCCCCCCGTATACAGTGCGGTCAGAGAGTGTGCCCCGTATACAGTGCAGCAAGAGAGTGCCCCCGTATACACTGCGGTCAGAGAGTGCCCCCATATACAGTGCAGCCAGAGAGTGCCCCCATATACAGTGCAGCCAGAGAGTGCCCCCATATACAGTGCAGCCAGACAGTGCCCCCGTATACAGTGCAGTCAGAGAGTGCCCCTGTATAGAGTGCAGCCAGAGAGTACCCCCGTATACAGTGCAGTCAGAGAGTGGCCCCATATACAGTGCGGTCAGAGAGTGCCCCCCGTATACAGTGCAGTCAGAGAGTGCCCCCCATATACAGTGCAGCGAGAGAGTGCCCCCGTATACAGTGCAGCGAGAGAGTGCCCCCGTATACAGTGCAGCCAGAGAGTGCCCCACGTATAAAGTGCAGTAAGAGAGTGCCCCCATATACATTGCAGTCAGAGAGTACCCTGGTATACATTGCAGTCAGAGAGTGCCCCCGTATACAGTGCAGCCAGAGAGTACCCCAGTATACAGTGCAGTCAGAGAGTGCCCCCCACATATACAGTGCAGTCATGGAGTGCCCCCGTATACAGTGCAGTCAGAGAGTGCCCCCATATACATTGTAGTCAGAGATTACCCCGGTATACAGTGCAGCCAGAGAGTACCCCAGTATACAGTGCAGTCAGAGAGTGCCCCCCCCCCCATATACAGTGCAGTCATGGAGTGCCCCCGTATACAGTGCAGTCAGAGAGTGCCCCCATATACATTGCAGTCAGAGATTACCCCGGTATACAGTGCAGTCAGAGAGTGCCCCCCCCATATACAGTGCAGTCATGGAGTGCCCCCGTATACAGTGCAGCTGAGCTACATGCATATACCCCACAGCAGCTGTAAGAACTTCCTCCATTATACTTATAGCCTTGACCTATAGCTGCAGATTGTAAATCCTAAATCCTCCATCCCACCACCACCCCGACCCTCCATCCCACCACCACCCCGACCCTCCATCCCACCACCACCCCGACCCTCCATCCCACCACCACCACGACCCTCCATCCCACCACCACCACGACCCTCCATCCCACCACCACCACGACCCTCCATCCCACGATCACCACGACCCTCCATCCCACCACCACCACGACCCTCCATCCCACCACCACCACGACCCTCCATCCCACCAGCACCCCGACCCTCCATCCCACCACCACCACGACCCTCCATCCCACCACCACCACGACCCTCCATCCCACCACCACCCCGACCCTCCATCCCACCACCACCCCGACCCTCCATCCCACCACCACCACGACCCTCCATCCCACGATCACCACGACCCTCCATCCCACCACCACCACGACCCTCCATCCCACCACCACCACGACCCTCCATCCCACCACCACCACGACCCTCCATCCCACCACCACCACGACCCTCCATCCCACCACCACCCCGACCCTCCATCCCACCACCACCACGACCCTCCATCCCACCACGACCCTCCATCCCACCACCACCACGACCCTCCATCCCACCACCACCATCACACGCCACTGTATCTACAGATGACAAGCTCTCTCTATATATAATGTGTGTATTATAAAACCTTCTCATTAGTCGAGCCGATTACATTACTTTTCATGCAGAACCAGTTATCGGACTATGGGCCCCCACAGTGTTGTTTACCTCCCCCTTCCATGGTCTATCTTTACCGCAGGTGGACAATAACTATATACTCCCCCTCCTCCTCCTCCCGCCGCATTATATGGAGGCAGAGAAGACCCCAGAGATCCCAGTCCTATATTTATGCTAATGTCTTTACTATAATTAACTCTATAAAAGAGAAGGATAAAAGACACTGTGTTACTTTGAAGGTGTGATACCCCCCCCCCCCACCACCACCACCACCCCCCATGCACCCTCTTTATTCCGGCCATTATCTGATCCGTCCCTATTCCGCCTATATATTGCTGCCTTAGCATAATACACGGCTTAGTCGGGACAATAAGGCGGCTTGGCACAATGCGTCGACCGTCTGTAAAATATTCATTAAAAAAAACCTAAAGTTACTCTCTCAGCAAACGGCAAATGTGGGGCTATCTCCCTGTTTATCTATACGGTATTTAATAAATTGTAAATGCATCCCTATTTATCTTAATCCCCCTCCATATCTCCCTCCGCTTTCCCAATGACACCGGAAGCCCCATAGTCCATAGAGGAGAAAATGAGATTTTTTTTTTCATATCCTGGCTATTTTCTTCGTATTATTTTTATTTACTTTTTTTATTAGCAATTTTTTTTTCTTTAACGTGTTTATTTTATCCGGCAAAATTTTTTTTCTCTCCATTTTTATGTAGAAATAAGCCAGTTTCCCCCATTTCCATAAGAAAAGAATCGCCTGCAGAGTCTACCGGCTGACTGAAATTGCTTGGGACCTCTCGGAGACGGGAGCCTCTATGCCGCCTGATGGAGATATATTGGAATAGAAGAGGCGTTGGCGGGATTTATTCAGTCCGTTCTTCTCCGAGCCGGGGGAAGGTGATCTTCTATATCAGACCTTAATTCCCAACCGGTGAAGTCCTTGTTAGCGAATTAAGTGGATGTAGCATGAAAGGAACGTGCGACTGTCAGCAAGTAGGGTTTAGGTGAAAGATAATCTCCCCGCCGTGTACATGCGGCGCTATTTATACACGTGAATGGTGGCGAGATACAAGCGAAAAGGCAATGTATTACGTGAGACATGGTGAGCATGCTACGCCGAGGATAAGAGGCGAGAAGACCGCGGCAGATAACTCCACGTTCAAGCCGTGCACAATGTGACCCGGGACCGAGCGCCCAGATGTGTTTTCTAATGAAGCGGTAAATGGCGATTGGTGCGGAGATTGTGCAAAGTGAAACGCGTCGCTCCAGGTATATGAGCTACGCATTGTGGTGGACGGGCACAGGATTTGATTTTTTTTCTGTATTTGGATCAACTGATTTTGGATTTGGCCAAATTTGAAACTTTTAGGATTCATTAAAAAATAGCGGCAATGAGGAAAAGGGTTACAGTGGTAAAGGGCTTTAAAGGGGTAGTTTTGGTGGCAGAGATTTGCAGTTTACTTCTATTTAAAAATCTGGAAGACTGGAGATTTTTAAATAGAAGTAAATTACAAATCTCTGGCACCAGTTGATTTGAAAGTATATTTTTTGGGGGGTGAACTACCCCTTTAAGGAGAGGTACCATCCTTGGAGACCTTAGAGGTCCATCCTGGACCACCAGGGATTCAGTACTGAGTGTACTACTGACTATAAAGTCCACATCCTGGAATCCCTCTAGGCCACAATGGATTCAGTACTGAATAGTTACATCTACCTACAAGGTTTACACCCTAAATAACCAGTTTTGTCCTGAATATAAAACTAACCACAGGCAACTAAATCATGATGGTTCCACCACACCCTGGACCACCAAGGTCCCCACTGTTGTTACAGCTGGAGGTATCGGATCCAATGAACCATCAGTGGACCACCAGGGACTAGAACAATCCCCACATACAAGACGACAAGTCCTCACCAGGACCTAGAGAATGAATATTCTATGAACCACCGGACAGTGACTGTGCCATAGACTATCCGGGAGTAGAATTAGAAGCCTTGGCAAGTTGTGGGCTGGTGGTGGTCAAAATATAAAGAAGACAAAAGATATCAGTAATAGATCTCAGGGATAAAAATCCTTCGAGATAGATACTGACTGATTGATGCAAGACCACTGACTACCAGGAACCATACAAAGAATAATTGCCATAGACTACTAGGAACTGGAAATTGTAGAACTGGAAGCTTTGGAGTTGTGGGTTGGAGATGCCAGAAATGTAGAGTCAAGAACTATGAGCAATAGTTTTTGGAGAGTACAACTTCCTATTTGTCCATAAAAGTATCTGCAGGACCACCAGAGATTACAGAGATTAAAAGAATGCACACACAAGGACTTTGTGTGCCATTGACTCCAAGATACCAGCTACTGACTATATCACTGACCACCAGGGACCAAACAATCAATATTCCATTTACCACCAACCACAAAAAACTGAATGTGCTATGGACCACCGGGTTGTGGAAACAGTACAACTTGAGGGTTTAAAGGGTTGTGGGCTGAAGGTGCTTGAATGGATTACAACTCCCTCATATTAACTGGACCACCAGGGACTAATACAAACCTCCAAACACTGGTTTTCTAAGGACTACAAGGTCCCCATTTCTCAACCAGAGATGCAATGCTGCTAGAAGTTATGGTCACGTCTCGATACCAGATACTGACTGTACCACTGACCACCCGGGACCGTACAATCTATATTCCATTTATCACCAGGTACACGAAACTGGGAGAACTTTGGTAGAACTAAAAGCTTTTGGGTTGTGGGTTCGAGGTGCTAGAAGAGAGATGGGGGCAAATCTTAAATCATAGCCATGGACCCAGTGTCGGACTGGCCCAACCAGAGGACCGGAAAATCCTCTGGTGGGCCCTAGCTTTACAACCTACCCTAACACTGACTGACATATCGTTTCTCACTGGTTCTTCACTGATGGGCCCCCAGGATCAATTCCTCAGGTGGACCCCAGATACCCAAGTCCGTCAACAACCTTGTCAACTTTTTCCTGACCTTTGCGATGCGAGGAGGGTCAGAGCCTGCATTATCGTAACACCCACTCAGCAATATCCGTCCATGGTTGAGTTACCCCACCGCATTGTCGTGGTTGTTGTTGCTGCAGCTTTCTCGACGGAACATTCTGTAGAACGCAGCAGTATTACATCGCCGCGACCTCCCAGCCCGGCTTTTGTGCTCCGCCGTCGCCTTATAAATTGCTATTCAAATCTTCCTAAGCACATTTTTTCCTGCAATGCATTTTAAAAAAAAGTTTGCTTCCCGTTAATCCACCGCACTATAAGCCGCCCAAAATAATCTGCCTCTCCCAACAGGGGAAGACTATTCACTCGCTTTATCGTCGCCTGCAACTCATTTCTGAAGCTTTAGTAATTTCCTTTTATACATTCCGCAGCATTGATGATAGGTTTATTACAAACACCATCACATCCCTCCTGTTTGAGGACGGACCCCCTCAAATGGATGCGGGGGATATCTGCCGAAATAGGCTGGAAACAGGCGGCCTGGCTTAATGCCTTTAATTAATTGCAAATGAGGATTTAATGGGAGGTATGGCTCGGGTAATTTACAGAGCACTAGTACCATCACTACGGGCTACTCTGCGTATAGGAAACAGGAAAACAGATCAAGATCCAAAGAGAGGAGGTCCTGGCCCTGGTAGTTCCTTAAGTGCAGGACCTCCTCCCTATACTGATAGCAGATGGGGAATTGGTGAGGGGTCTAGTAAAGGGAAGCACCTTTTGTTGAGGATGGAAAAACCCACCTCCATAATAGTGGGACTATTCAGTAGCCAAGTGCTATGAAAAATAGTGTCAACCAGAGATAAGCGAACCTCGAGCATGCTTGGCTTCTTCCAAACCTAAACTCTCTGCGTTTGATTACTGGTGGCTGGAATAGTCGGACGCAGCCCTAGGGAGTCCTATTTTCCAGGCAGAATCAAACTACTTCAGCCACCAGTAATCAATGGTCGCGTGATTGGGTTTGGACGAACCCGAGTGTGCTGAAGGTCCGCTCATCTCTAGTGACAACCGCAACTCCAAACATTTTGGAAGGTCAAGGCAAATCACATGACTGAGGGTAAGAGAGTTTTAGTAAGGACTTTTCTTCCTGAAGAAGGATTCTTGAGGTTCTGAGACAACCCTCAAGACAAGTGTTGGTCAACCGGCTTTCTAAGACCTCTGTTCTCTAAAACCTATTGGTCTTATTTTATAGTTCTGGTCATATGTACATAAACCAAAAATGTTGGGGACTGACTCACATCACATAGGGCCAACTGCATCCATGAGTAACTGAGGTAAAAATGGAGCTTACTAGATGAACTGGATCTTGTCTTAGCCATTGGGGCCAAACTTGTCTTGAGGAGCATATAGATCAGGGTTCTAGAATATGGAAAGTTGTATCCAGGAACCAACAGCAGTATGGGGGCAGCAAGATTAGGACCATAGACAGCATTCAAGCCTTAAGGTGGCTATACATTTAGTTGATGGACCAATTTTTGTTTAGTCCAACAGCTATTTCTCTTGATCCACTGATCTGGTATGGCCAAACATTCATGTGCTGTCTGTACTCAGAAGATGGGTAAGCTGCTTACAATAGAGTCGGGCAATTGAAACCCAACATGCCCCACCCTTCTCTGCCCCAACAACATTTCTCGCGGGGCAGGAGTCAGGAGAACCACAATACATTTTAGAGAGTTGGCTGAATCGGCAACAGAGGTCAATGGGTTCCACTGACTTTTGTGGACCTTCAGCTTCACACTGTGCAGATGGTAGTCCTTGTGTTGGACCACAATCTAAGTCTATCAATTTAGTGGTTTACTTTCCACTCCGCTACTGATTTTTAGCAATGGCCAAGGTGCCAGTCATGGAGAGGAGATATAACCATTGACCAGACTCATCTACAACAAAATCGATACATCTACAGTAGAGATGAGCGGACATCAAGCATGCTTGGGTTCATCCAAACCTGAACTCTTTGCATTTGAATACCAGTGGCTGAAGAAGTTAGATGCAGTCAGAGGGAGTCCTTGAAAACATGGATATAGTCGTAGGCCTATGGTTGTATCCATGTTTTCCAAGTAGCCTTAGGGCTGTATCCAACTTCTTCAGCCACTGGTATTCAAATGCAGAGCGTTCAGGTTTGGAAGAACTTGAATGTTCGTGAGGTTTGCTCATCTCTAATCTACAGAAACCCAACAAATAATGTTCCTCGATGAAAACATTAGACCCGTGGTTTTGAACCTGTGGCTTTCATAGGCCCCAGGATGCCATGTTGGCTATGTATTTAACACAGCTATAAGTTGAATACTCATACAGTTGATAGCTATCTCTCCCACTCCCATAATAAACATACACATTTAAGTATGCCAAGTACGTTCTGAATGAAAAGAAGGGAGAAAACCACTGCCTGACACCTTAGCTTATCTTCCAGAGAACAAAAAGATCAGGCAATTAAAATCCAATGCTGATCTTTCTCTCAACAACAAAGTTAGGAGTCCACCATATACATTAGATGATCCACATATGTACGACCAGCTTTAAGACCTCATGTTTGGACCCATGAGTCTTCAATAGTTTTGAGGGAACTTTGAGCATCTTCTGAACCCGAGTGTGTGGCATTTGATTAGCGGTGGCTAAAGAAGTTGCATGCAGCCTTAGTGAGTCCAGAAAACATGGATACAGCCATAGGCTAATAAAAAGTCGCACACTCAGACAAAGTTCGAAGTTCGTTCAACTCTAGTCTTCAACATGAAGTGGTTGACACCATGGATGGCTGTGTTCAGGACACACTAAGGGTACTATTACATGGAACGATAATCGGCCGAATTGGCCCGATTTGGCCGATTATCGCTCCGTATAATAAATGCAATGATCAGCCGATGACAACGATCATCGGCTGATCGTTGATATAGGTTAGACCCTATTTTCGCCGGGCGCCGACCGCACACCGCTGCGCGTAATAGCGGTGCGTGGCCGGCGACTAACGATATACATTACCCATCCACGTTCCAGGGCTGCTCCTGCCGGGACCGCCGCGGCCTGTGATTGGCTAAGCGGCCTATCAGCTGACAGGCCTCTGTGAAGCTAGAGCACGCGCGGGACCCCGGGAGAAGCGGACGGCAGGAGCAGCATCGGTAACGATGTCCTTGCAGCTATTGTCAAACGATTATCGGGCCGTGTAATAGGCCCAGTAAACGAGCAACGATCTAGCAGATCGCTGCTCGTTTACAGGTATAATTGGGCCCTGCTCGGCCCGTGCAATACCACCCTAGGAGTTGTAGTGTTGTGATAGCTAGGGCGCTATAGGTTGTTGACCATAGGGACCTTTAGATAAAGAAAAAGAGTGATGACCTCACCTCAAGTCACATCCAGTTACTTCTCCTGTCATAGTTGATGGTTATGTCCAACGGGATACCGGACTGGACAGGTACCTATCACCATAATTGGCAATCTCGTATTTTGCACACAGTCCACACGCCTGAACAATCATGGATTAGTTTGCTACTTGCCAACACAGTTGTATTTCCGCTTACACAGTCAACGCAGCAAAACTCAGGTAATAAGTACCTGTCACCCTTGACCGGCGGAGGGAGGTCAGGAATCCGCGCTCCCTGAATTTGCTGCTTCTTTGATTATTATTGATAGGTTTAGACCTCCGGCAACTTTGTAATTATTGTCAAGTCAGAAATGTCACGGTTTTTCCCCGCGGTGTAAAAAATATGTTGCAGTTGTATTTTGTCTTTTACAAACTCCTCTGTTTTGGGGGGCACACGCCAATTCTGCAATTTTTCGAAGAGAAAATTGTAGAAGACACTACAAATCAGGCCCTACAAGGCCAACATTATAGCTGGGTTATGATTTTCTCCATTTAATTTCCAATTTGTACATCCAGTTTCCATCCACCATCTTGGTTGTAGAACTCACTGGAACCAGATGCTAGGGTAACTTTATGTACTATGAAAATTTTCCCAAGCACCATAAAGGGTAAAAGACAAAGATACCTAAACCCGAATGTTCGGATGTTGGAGACCCTAGGGCAGGGATGGGGAACCTTCGGCCCTCCAGTTGTTGCAAAACTACAATTCCCATCATGCCTGGACAGCCAAAGCTTTAGCTTTGGCTGTCCAGGCATGATGGAAATTGTAGTTTTGCAACAGCTGGAGGGCCAAAAGTTCCTCATCCCTGCCCTAGGGAATCCTAGAAAATATTGATAGAGCCATAGGCCATAGGCTGTATCCATGTCTTCCTAGCAGGCTTAGGGTGGCAACCAACTTCTCCAGCCAGTGATAGTCAAATAGCGAATGTTTGGGTTCGGAGAGTCCTCTTCACCTGGAAGTCTGTTGTTGTCCCCCAAGTGGGGTCTCCTTTGTGGCCAATCATCTCTTCAATTCTCGATATCATCATGTAATAATATAACATCTCCTAATGATTCATTAAAAAAAAAACCCATAAAAATTCCAGAAAATCCTCCCGTCCGAATAACAACTATAATTATCTGTTTATATGGTGTTTGTTGTTGTGGAGTCAATAATAACACGATGTGAAAGCAATTACTGGGGATAGAGCCATCGTCCTGATGTTAGAAATTGTTCCCCGAACCAGACTGAGTCATTTCCTGAGTCCGCCTGCCCGTGTCCAGCTGCCAGGAGGCGGCCTGTAGTTTGGCGTCTCGTCTTGTAATATTAGTATAAACAAGCGTAATATAGTAATATAAAGCTAATCGGAAAACTAATATTCAGATGTTTAGTTGCCGGGACGTTGCCTTCTGTGGTTTGGATGAGAAAGAACTGTAGTCTTCAGTCATGGGCTCCATAGCAAGCTTTGGTATTTTCTTATATCACACCCCAGAATAAAGTGCCAAAACGTATGTTATCCAGAGAGTGCAAGCTCTTCAACCCAGTAAGACCAGGGGAAACCCAAAAGACTAAGGGGCCTATTCCACGTAGCGATAATCGGCCCGATTCGGCCGATTATAGCTCGGTGGAATAGAGAAAACGATCAGCCGATGATCGTGTCATCGGCTGATCGTTTATTTAGGTCCAAAACTAAAAGCATTGGTCCCCCACCACACATCCCTGCGTGGAATAGCGGTGAGCGGCGATTTGAGAAGCAGCATACATTACCTAGCAGGGCTTCTCCTCCGCTTCGTCTTCCTCCCCAGGTCCTACGGCGCAGCATCAGCTTTGGTGCGGCCTGACTGAGCTGTCAGACCGCTCAGCCAATCACTGGCCGGGACCGCCGCGGCCAGTGATTGGCTGAGCAGTCTGACAGCTCAGTCAGGCCATTCCGGAGTTGATGCTGCGCCGCGGGACCCGGTAATGTATGCTGCAAGGATATTGGTAACGATGTCCCTGGAGTCCTCGCTAAACAATCATCGGGCCGTAGAATAGGCCCAGTAAACGAGCACCAATCTAGCAGATCGGTGCTCGTTTACATCATTGATCGGCCCATGGAATAGGGCCCTAAGTCTAGGATTGAATGAGGTCCTGACAAATCCAAAGGTAGGACGACCTAGATTTGAGGGACTAAAGGGCTTGAGGCCTGTAGAGGCCTACTCCTTAAGAATTGTATCCTCCAATGAACTGAGATCCCAGGAGGTTGTACCACCCGGCCTCGGCTCAAGGCACCATTGGTGTTGAGAAACTTCTCTTCCAGGTCTGATGTGACCCAGATCAATAGAGCAATAAAATTGGTTAAGACAGGGCCTCAAGTGTAGGTTATCGATTTATGGCGAAACGAACAGGATCAGCAGCACAGAGTATTTTAGAATATATCTGCTAATGATGGCGGTAATAAGTCCTGGAAGTAAAAACTGACGTTATTCTCCTTCTCCAGAGCTGTACTCATCCTGCGTACATAAAAGGATCCTACATCTATACGTATGTCTCAATCCAGTCACTTCCAAGGGGTTTCAGCCCTTTAGGGAGTCTGTTTTTAGTCAGCAAATCCTATATAGTAGGCATTTAAAGAGATTTGTAATTTACTTCTATTAAAAAAAATCTCCAGTCTTCCAGTACTTATCAGCTGCTGTATGTCCTGCAGGAAGTGGTGTATTCTTTCCAGTCTGACCACCTCTGTCCATGATAGGAACTGTCCAGAGCAGAAGCAAATCCCCATAGAAAACCTCTCCTGCTCTGGACAGTTCCTGATATGGACAGAGGTGGCAGCAGAGAGCACTGTGTCAAACTGGAAAGAATACACCACTTCCTGCAGGACATACAGCAGCCGATAAGTACTGAAAGATTGGATATTTATAAATAGAAGTAAATCAGAAATCTCTGGCACCAGTTGATTTTTTTTTTTCAACTTTCCTGCAGCGCCACCACAGGAGGACTGCAGTATTACACAATTCTCATATGCTATAGGTGTAATGTAAGGACATGCCAGGTCCTCTAGAGCAGTGATTTTCAACCAGTGTGCCGCGACACATGGTTGGGTGTGCCGCGGGGAAAGTTCCCCAAACTATGATGCCCCTGTGAAACAGGAGAAAACAATGGGGGAGAGAAACCTGGGGATGGGGGAGAAACAGGGGAGAGAAGCAGGGGGGAGAGAAACAGCGGAGAGTAGCAGGGGGGAGAGAAGTATGGTGGAGAGAAGCAGGGGGGAGAGAAATTTGGTGGAGAGAAGCACAGGAAATAAGCACGGGGAGAGAAGCACAGGAGAGAAGCAAGGGGGAGAAGTATGGTGGAGAGAAGCAGGGTGGAGAGAAGCACAGGAGAGAAGCACGGGGGGAGAGAAGTTTGGTGGAGAGAAGCAGGGGGGAGAGAAGTATGGTGGAGAGAAGCACGGGGGAGAGAAGCACAGGAGAGAAGCAGGGGGAGAAGTATGGTGGAGAGAAGCACAGGAGAGAAGTAGGGGGGAGAAGTATGGTGGAGAGAAGCACAGGAGAGAAGCACAGGAGAGAAGCACAGGAGAGAAGTATGGTGGAGAGAAGCACAGGAGAGAAGCAGGGGGGAGAAGTATGGTGGAGAGAAGCACAGGAGAGAAGCAGGGGGGAGAAGTATGGTGGAGAGAAGCACAGGAGAGAAGCAGGGGGGAGAAGTATGGTGGAGAGAAGCACAGGAGAGAAGTAGGGGGGAGAAGTATGGTGGAGAGAAGCACAGGGGGGAGAAGAAAACAGGCCCAGGTTTCACACTGTGAGTGAGTATAAATACATTTAGAATCTATATTATTAACTATATGTATAATACGTACTGTTTTTGTGTCATTTTGTGCCATTTTGGTTGGTGGTGTGCCCCGGGATTTTTTAAGTATAAAAAGTGTGCCGCGGCTCAAAAAAGGTTGAAAATCACTGCTCTAGAGGTTATTTAGAGGAGGGGTTTCTAAGCCAGACATCCCCTTTAAGGGAAGATTCTCCTTCATTCCCACAATAATCAAAAGTAACAGAGTAAAAACTGTAAAAGTTTTTAGACCTTTCGAGACCGATGAACTTGGACAGAAGCAGAGCGAGGAATAGCACGTATATAAAAGTATAAAAGTCTGAGTTATGGCCATAATAAAACAAAGCTAAGACAACATTACATTGGAATCAACGGACGTCTCTTCGAGGCGGCGATGAATTTTTACTTACTACCTGTTCCTTTATGACTTGTTTTATAGCCGCTTTAATGGTGGTTACCGCAATACAAGACAATATTAAAGAAGGCTATGAGCGCGGAGGTGAGGTCCGATCATAGTGGAGAGAAGCACCTCGGACCTTCAGGAGCCAAGTAAACAGCCGTGTAGATTTAACAGTGTAATATTTGGAGGGCACAGAGATCGTTCCGGAACAGCACGGAGGGAGGGGGGGTGAGGGACGCCGTCCACAGCCTTTGTAAGGTGAACGCGGCTGACACCTTGTATCGATAATAAAGTTACCGATCATTAACCAACAAGAGCTGAGAAATAATAAAGTGTAAATGAGCAAAAATCCATTACAAGGTGGATTAAAAAAAGAAGCTGCAGAGCTTTGCTTCACAGCACGCCGAAAAAAATGTAGTGGGCATGCTCTGTGTAAGTAATTAGGTAAGTTAGGTCATACTCACTAAGCTGCCATCACAATATAGGGCCTATTTATTACACGGTGCGATTATCGCTCCGTGTAATAAATAAAGCGATCAGCCAATGACAACGATCATTGGCTGATCGTTGATATAGGTCTGAAACTATAATTGTCGGGCGCTGACCACGCATCGCTACGTGTAATAGCGGTGCACGGACGGCGACTGACGATTTACATTACCTATCCAGGCTGCAGGGCTCCTCTTGCGGTCTTCTTCTCCCCGTGTCCCGCACGCTCCAGCTAACAGGCCGCTCAGCCTATCACTGTCCGGGACCGCCACGGCCAGTGATTGGCTGAGCGTCCTGTCAGCTGAGACAGGCCGCTCTGAAGCTGGAGCACGCGAGACCCGGGGACAAGAAGACCGCAAGAGGAGCCCTGCAGCCTGGATAGATAATGTATAAAGTTTAAGCAAGGGCTGCAAGGACATCAGTAACGATGTCCCTGCAGCCCTTGTTAAACGATAATCAGGCCGTGTAATAGGCCCAGTAAACGAGCGACGATCTAGCAGATCGGCGCTCGTTTATAGTTATTATGAGGGCCCATCGGCCCGTGTGATAACACCCTTAGCCTTATTATATAGGTTATCTTCTTGTTGACCCCTTTAGGCCTTTAGGACTTACAGACCACTGATCCTGTGTTGTCCGGCAGCTGATCCTATGCAGTGTAAGGTGCGGCCTCCAGGGATTGTTTCTCCAGCACAGATGATGGATCGAATTGGGATCCGGGGAATCTGGAGGTTGAGTCACCATCTTGAGTTCTTTGTCATGAGCAATGCCTGCAGTGTGGCCCCCGGGGCACTATCCATCACATACATTAGGGTCCCGCTGCCATGAAGGGCGGACTTGGTGTGTACAATGGACACATGCTCACACTGCTTATCTTCTTCCCATAGTGCACACTGGTGCTTTCTCTTCCCCAAGTAGGTGACGCACACCCACCCGGCCGTCCACATGATGTAATGTGATCCAGGGGCGGATTAACTTTACCATGGGCCCCGGGCTGCTCACCAAGCTTGGGTCCAAACCCCCCCCCCACCCACCCACCCACCCACTGTAACTATGGCGGCACTAGCTTTAGTCTTTTTCTTCCATAATGCAGCTTGTAAAGGACCTGTGTGACATCATTGTCACATGATAAGGTCCTTCAGTATGTTCTCTAATGTTACTGCATTGTCTCCTGGCTGCAGTTTTGCCCTGATTTGTGCAAAATTGCGGTAAAAAGGAGCCATTTTTATGCAAATCATGGCAGAACTGTAGCATGGAGATAATACACCACTGACAGTATAAGTCTGTTTGGGGGGCCATGGGCCCACCCCAGGAGCTCAAGGCCCCAGGCTACCGGCTGAAACAGATCTATTATAATCCACTACTGATGTGATCCCTCGACACCTTCTACAGTTCTCCCATGGCCCTAGTAGTTAGCAGGGGGTCAGCTGGATTGTCCTGTGTGATCCTTTCCTTCCGATCATAGCCAGCAGGAACTTTTCAGTAGTTTGCTTTACAGCAGCTGTTCTGTGGACCCCCCCCCCCCCCCCCCCCCCCCCCCCCCACACACACACACACACACATACACACACACATACACACACATATCAATGAGCTACTAACCACCATATATCAAGGTGACCGCACAAGGCCTGATATCTCCCACTCCTGATGGGCCCCATTCATTCATCTGTTATAGGTGTCTCCACAATTTCAGAATTAGTATTTAGAACCAATGCAGTAACACAAGTGTCCAGTAGATGGCAGAGCAGCTATGCAGCAAAAACTAACCAAAAAACACAAATGAGAGGCAAATCCCTTAATTATACAGGTAAAAATGATAATTTGAACATGCATAATATTTCCATCACCGCAGGTATGACCAAATCCACCCCAAGGGTATCTATAGCTATGACTAAGTGGCTTAAAGGGGTCTGTTTATGGGGAAAAAAAAAACTTAAAGGGGCATCCCAAAATTATAAATCCCCATTCTGTGTAGGTCTGAGTGCTAGGACCCCATTCTTGTACGGCTTCTTACTATATGAATGTGCTTTTTATCGGCCTCGCATTTCCCCCCCCCCCCCCTATCATTTTTATTGGAATTTAATAACAAAATGTGGCACAACAATTGGCCTCGGAGCGATCATACAGAAGTCATTGCGCTCCTACTCCAGGCTGCAGGCGGATCAGCGATTCAGATGCTCAGAATGTAAAAACGTAAGAATTAAGTTACATGGAGAACATTGAATTACTGCGCTCTACAAGTGCTCTCTCCGAGGAGGAGACGGGGACAGCACAGATATATGACAATTTCCTAACATAAGGTTTGAGTCTTGTGTTACATTCTAAATTACCCTCCAGGATAATCTACTTTATAAAACAGAGTGAAAAAGATGTAGCTGTATAAACAGGGAGCAAATACAATATCATGTGATATAGAGATTGTTCTGTTTCTTCATGTTACAACTATTAAGCTACAATACTGCCCCTTATGTACAAAAAAATAACTACTATAATACTGCTCCTATATACAAGAATATAACTACTATAATACTGCTCCTATATACAGGAATATAACTACTATAATACTGCTCCTATATACAGGAATATAACTACTATAATACTGCTCCTATATACAGGAATATAACTACTATAATACTGCTCCTATATACAGGAATATAACTACTATAATACTGCTCCTATATACAGGAATATAACTACTATAATACTGCTCCCTATATACAGGAATATAACTACTATAATACTGCCCCTATATACAGGAATATAACTACTATAATACTGCCCCTATATACAAGAATATAACTACTATAATACTGCTCCTATATACAAGAATATAACTACTATAATACTGCTCCCATATACAAGAATATAACTTCTATAATACTGCCCCCAATATACAGAAATATAACTACTATAATACTGCCCCTATATACAGGAATATAACTACTATAATACTGCCCCTATATACAAGAATATAACTACTATAATACTGCTCCTATATACAGGAATATGACTACTATAATACTGCTCCTATATACAGGAATATAACTACTATAATACTGCTCCTATATACAGGAATATAACTACTATAATACTGCTCCTATATACAGGAATATAACTACTATAATACTGCTCCTATATACAGGAATATAACTACTATAATACTGCTCCTATATACAGGAATATAACTACTATAATACTGCCCCCTATATACAAGAATATAACTATTATAATACTGCTCCTGTGTACAAGAATATAACTACTATAATACTGCTGCTATATACAGGAATATAACTACTATAATACTGTTCCTATATACAGGAATATAACTACTATAATACTGCAGGAGGGATTAAAACCATGTGCACTCAGGTGTCTCCTGCTAATTGCGGTCATGTGGGTCTCACCAGGAGGAGTGCAATACACGGAGAAAAGAGAGAAACAAAATGCGGTTCAGGGAAGAAACAGAGTGCTGCACCTCACACCTATGGCTGATACTAGTGCCGCTTGGCTAAATAAAAAACGCATCAGAATTTTGTGTATGAATTGATCAAGCCATACTGCCCCATGTACCTCGTGCCGGTATCTGATACACATGGGTCCCTACACTAAGTCCACACCGTGCCAGTCAGTGGCCACCAACCCCGCAGGCGTGCACAGCCAGGGAACGGGGGCCATGGGACGGCCCTGCGACCCCCATGCCACAGGACCAGACCCAAAAACACCACACCAGAACCCGGCCATCACCGCCGGCGGAGAAGGTCGCCCCCAAGCAGCACAAGTCTGGATAAGGTATTGCGCTCACCATAGCTAAGCCTTATCCAGACTTGTGCTGCTTGGGGGCGACCTTCTCCGCCGGCGGTGCTGGCCGGGTTCTGGTGTGGTGTTTTTGGGTCTGGTCCTGTGGCATGGGGGTCGCAGGGCCTTCCCATGGCCCCCGTTCCCTGGCTGTGAACGCCTGCGGGGTTGGTGGCCACTGACTGACACGGTGTGGACTTAGTGTAGGGACCCATGTGTATCAGATACCGGCACGAGGTACATGGGGCAGTATGGCTTGATCAATTCATACACAAAATTCTGATGTGTTTTTTATTTAGCCTAGCGGCACTAGTATCAGCCATAGGTGTGAGGTGCAGCACTCTGTTTCTTCCCTGAACCGCATTTTGTTTCTCTCTTTTCTCCGTGTATTGCACTCCTCCTGGTGAGACCCACATGACCGCAATTAGCAGGAGACACCTGAGTGCACATGGTTTTAATCCCTCCTGTTTTTTCCCATTCTGTTTGCTGCAGCTATGGTGAGCGCAATACCTTATCCAGACTTGTGCTGCTTGGGGGCGACCTTCTCCGCCGGCGGTGCTGGCCGGGTTCTGGTGTGGTGTTTTTGGGTCTGGTCCTGTGGCATGGGGGTCGCAGGGCCGTCCCATGGCCCCCGTTCCCTGACTGTGCACGCCTGCGGGGTTGGTGGCCACTGACTGGCACGGTGTGGACTTAGTGTAGGGACCCATGTGTATCAGATACCGGCACGAGGTACATGGGGCAGTATGGCTTGATCAATTCATACACAAAATTCTGATGTGTTTTTTATTTAGCCAAGCGGCACTAGTATCAGCCATAGGTGTGAGGTGCAGCACTCTGTTTCTTCCCTGAACCATAACTATTATAATACTGCTCCTGTGTACAAGAATATAACTACGATAATACTGCTCCTATATACAAGAATATAACTACTATAATACTGCTCCTATATACAGGAATATAACTACTATAATACTGCTCCTATATACAGGGATATAACTGCTATAATACTGCTTATATATACAAGAATATAACTACTATAATACTGCTCCTATATACAGGAATATAACTACTATAATACTGCTCCTATATACAGGGATATAACTGCTATAATACTGCTTATATATACAAGAATATAACTACTATAATACTGCTCCTATATACAGGAATATAACTACTATAATACTGCCCCCTATATATACAAGAATATAACTACTATAATACTGCTCCTATATATAGGACTGTATCTACTATAATACTGCTCCTATATACAAGAATATAACTACTATAATACTGCTCCTATATACAGGAATATAACTACAATAATACTGCTCCTATATACAAGAATATATCTACTATAATACTGCCCCTTTATACAAGAATATAACTACTATAATACTGCTCCTATATACAGGAATATAACTACTATAATACTGCTCCTATATACAGGAATATAACTACTATAATACTGCCCCCTATATACAAGAATATAACTATTATAATACTGCTCCTGTGTACAAGAATATAACTACGATAATACTGCTCCTATATACAAGAATATAACTACTATAATACTGCTCCTATATACAAGAATATAACTACTATAATACTGCTCCTATATACAGGAATATAACTACTATAATACTGCTCCTATATACAGGGATATAACTGCTATAATACTGCTTATATATACAAGAATATAACTACTATAATACTGCTCCTATATACAGGAATATAACTACTATAATACTGCTCCTATATACAGGGATATAACTGCTATAATACTGCTTATATATACAAGGATATAACTACTATAATACTGCTCCTATATACAGGAATATAACTACTATAATACTGTTCCTATACAGTGGCGTAGCTACCATGAAGGCAGGGAAGGCGACTGCTATGGGGACCCTGCAGGAAGGGGGCCCGAGGAAGCCTGCCCTGCCTTCATGCTAGGTACCGACCACTGTACCCCCAGGGGTCCAGAGAGGAAGAGGGACCCCCACTGCACTGTTCAACCCCCTCACTGTAGTGCCGGGTGAGCGGTCTGAACAGAGGAGCAGGACCTGCCAAGTCCTGCATGGCACAGGAGAGAAGTGAAGGACCTTTGGGTCACATGACCCAAAGGTCCTGAATACTTCTATGTGAAGATCAGCCTGCACTACAGGAGGAGGAGGGGGAAGCCTGGGAGCTGTAAGTGCTTTGTATGTGTGTCAGTGAGTGTATATATATGTGTCTGTGGGTATATGTATATGTCAGTGTGTGTATATATGTATCTGTGTATATATTTATATGTCAGTATGTGTATGTATCTGTGGCTATATGTGTGTGTGTGTATGTCAGCAATGTCTGTAGCACTGGTGTATATGTGTGTGTTTGCTCCCAAAGATGTTCTGCAGCAGCTTCTATTAATGCTCGGCTCTAATAAAAGAACCCACCATTAATATCTGCTGCATTTTGTTTTATTTCTGGTTGAGTATTTCTTATTACACAGATGATTTCCCTGTATACAGTCTACTCATGGTGTATACATCTGCACTAGTGTAATCACATTACAGCGTATATATGTGTGTATGTGTGTATGTCAGTGGCGTATCTGTATATATGTTAATGGTGCCTCTGTGTGTGTATATGTGCATCATTGTCTGTGTTTGGCGAGGGGGGTGGGTAGGGGAGCGTACAGGATTCATGGGGCCCCATACAGTTATTTGCTATGGGGCCCCATTAATCCTAGCTACGCCCCTGTTCCTATATACAGGAATATAACTGCTATAATACTGCTCCTATATACAGGAATATAACTACTATAATACTGCTCCTATATACAGGAATATAACTACTATAATACTGCTCCTATATACAAGAATATAACTACTATAATACTGCCCCCTATATACAGGAATATAACTACTATAATACTGCTCCTATATACAGGGATATAACTACTATAATACTGCCCCCTATATACAGGGATATAACTACTATAATACTGCTCCTATATACAAGAATATAACTACTATAATACCGCTCCTATATACAAGAATATAACTACTATAATACTGCTCCTATATACAAGAATATAACTACTATAATACTGCTCCTATATACAGGAATATAACTACTATAATACTGCTTCTATATACAGGAATATAACTACTATAATACTGCTCCTATATACAGGAATATAACTACTATAATACTGCTTCTATATACAGGAATATAACTACTATAATACTGCCCCTATATACAGGAATATAACTACTATAATACTGCCCCTATATACAGGAATATAACTACTATAATACTGCTCCTATATACAAGAATATAACTAATATAATACTGCCCCCTATATACAGGAATATAACTACTATAATACTGCTCCTATATACAGGGATATAACTACTATAACTGAATAGAGATACATGATGGCGGTATATTACGGTGTGATATGACGGTATAATCTCCGGCACTATTTACCTATACACTACACGCAGATGTGAAGTTGATTTTCTCCCATTTGCCGCTCATTGTCTTCATTTCGCTGCATCAGTCGGATTGTGCTGGAGCGGCAGGGGAATCACTTTGGTGGTGACTTTTCCCGCTTTACATCTGTACCATTTGGACTGTTTGTGCAGTTTGGATAAAAGGTTTAAGGGTCATTAAACTGTGGATTCAGCAGCCGCCGCCGCTTCCAAATAGCTCATGAATAATGCAGGAGAATAAAGCGTGAACGTTCCTGATAGACGGAGGCAAGGTTAACCGCATGGATCCACAATGGCAGATAGGGGGCAACAGAGCGTTCTGCAATCTCTCACATGGAGTAACAGTTCACCTCAAATCCCCAGACCTTGTATCTATTTAGTTATAATGTATGTATCGGTTACAAGAAAAGCTGGCTGACAACCAATATGGCCGCCCTCATACCTTATATTGTTTTCTTCTGTACCACATGGATCTGTAGACCAATGAGAGTTCTTTCTTCTTTTAACCTATCACCTTTCGCTTTACATCTTACATACACACTCCTCACCAACTCACAGCACAGTTTAAATATGCTGTAGGAAGGAAGTCACATGGGTAGAGGAAGTGTGACGTCTTCTTGCCTTGGATTCTGTAGAGGAAGGATGCAAGCTAGGACGCTCCCTACAGCAGTCAAGTTGGGCCCTGGCTCCAGTCAGGTCACCAGACCAGGGTTGTGGTCTAGACGTTGAGCAGAGCACATGTATATGCGAGACCTAGACACAGTTTTACCTCAAGCAACCTTATTTCACACTATGCAGTGTTAAGTCACTACTAGAGAGGACAAGTCAGGGATCATCTCAACCCACGCCGTGGACATCGTAACACAGTGCAGGACAGTATCTACAAGAAGTAAAGAAACTGATCCGGATAGAACAAAGTTGCTAGAAGCCTAAGCACTCTATCTCGCAGCGTGGGTGTAATCAGAGAACTCTGACCACTCTGCTCATCCCAGGTATCAAGGTCTGGGGCTTGTGTCACCCTCTAGGACGGGTCACCCGACACTGGTGGGCAATAGGTGGTGCAAAGACCAAGAAGTCAAAATACGGGCACAAGTATTCTCTCTGCTCTCAAGTATTCTACTTATTCTACCTCTAAAGTTCGGCAGAGCACAGTACTATTTGGGTTGAGACTCTCTTGACATCCTCATCTCTACTTTTCTGATCCTTTTCTACCTTTCAGCACGCAACCAAGCCAGCACGGCTGTGTCACATTTTCACTCTTGATACAGATCTGAGATCTGGTACAGATAAAGCAATGTATCAAGGCGAAAGTGTATTATCTGTTCTCTGTATCAAGTACCTTCACAGTAAACAAGAGTATATTTATTTTAATGGGACTTTGTGGTTCTTCACCAAGCACCGACACAGTAATCCCACTTTCCTTGGGTTATCTCCCCTTTCTGTGGGTGGCAGTGCCAATAGTCCGGGTGGGTCATTACTCCACTCCGGACCACCGTGATAATTGCCCAAGGGACCCCCAAACAGCCCGACAGGTCACTGACCACAGGGAAAAAGGTATAGACAGCCCACTCAAAATAAAAGCAGGTGTGCTAGCATACCTGTGTGCCCACCCTCAGCAGGCAGATTGGCTCAGCTTGCAGACACTCAGCCCAGGCTTCTTCAGGCTCTCTCTCTCCTGCACATAGCCCTCACTTCCTGGGTTCCGTCTTGGTCTCTCTCTGTTACTAGAGACAGAATTTTCCTAACAACAGGCAGTGGAGGGAAGCTGTTTGAAATTACGGTAACCACTTAAGATGCCATGGGAGGTCTCACCCACTCTGGAGTGAGAACCCAGAGAGAACCCAACTCTTGCAGTGAGATGGAGAGCTTCTACCTCCTCTATATTGCGGGTCTGAACACCCAAACAGTAAAGTGACAGTAACACTTTAAATCAGTTCAAAACTTTTAAAAAGTTTTCAAGAAAAACCTGCATGAAATGTGAAATCCAGAGGGATGTGAGGCCTGACACTCCTTCGGGGGGAGCCGGCAATCACTCTGTATCCTGATGAAGCATCTCAGCCGCCGGGGCAATCCCGATATCGATGATGTGGTTAGCCGGGATCTGTGCCAGGAGAGTGTGCAGGTGAGGAGAGAGAAACTTGTCGGAGGAAAGAGAAAGAATGCCCAACAAGAAAGTCAATGCTATTGATGTAATAAGCAAATATAATGTTACCTTCCTCTGCATAGATCAATGATTTATACAGGAGAGATGAGGACCGCGAGGAGAGCGCTGCAGCCCAGGCCTTAAAGGGACAGAGACGGGACCCCAGATAACCCTGAAATGGATCATATATCCTATATATCATACAAGACATTAGGGCCCACTGCAAAATAAAACGACCCCCACTATACAATGGCAGGAAACGCAAACAGTAGGATATAAAGTCTGAATAATAGCGGCATATATGAGGCCCCCATAGTAAGGTATATGGGATGAGGCCCCACATAGTAAGGTATATAGGATGAAGCCACTAAGTGCCATATATGAGGCCCCACATACTACTGCTATATAGGATGAAGCCACTAAGCGCCATATATGAGGCCCCGCATAGTAAGGTATATAGGATGAAGCCACTAAGCGCCATATATGAGGCCCCACATAGTAAGGTATATAGGATGAAGCTACTGAGCCCCATATATATGACCCCACATAGTAAGGTATATAGTATAAAGCCACTAAGCATCATATATATGACCCCACATAGTAAGGTATATAGGATGAAGCCACTAAGCGCCATATATATGACCCCACATAGTAAGGTATATGGGATGAAGCCACTAAGCGCCATATATATAAGTAAGTTATATATAAGTAAGTAAGGTATATAGCAGGGGTCCTCAACTGGCGGACCGCGGTCCGAACCCGGACCGCGGAGGCCAGCTGTCCGGACCCCTGGTCAGACCTCCTAACCGCCCCGGATCCGGTCTGTCCCGGGGCGGTTAGGAGGTCCAGCTCCCCACCGCACTGCCTCCCGCCCCATAGGCGTACTGTCCTTAGATGTCAGTACGCCTGTGGGGCTGGGGGCAGTGTCGGTCCGGCCCCCGGCTGATACGCGCTCTCTGGGGATGTCCCGGGGATTCCCCAGCAGAGCGCGCACCACAGACCTCAGTGTACGCTGCCGGCCTGTCCTTCCCGGAAGAGCAGGCCGGCGGCGTACGCTGAGGTCACTGATGCGCGCTCTGCTGGGGAATCCCCGGGACATCCCTACAGAGCGCGTATCAGCCGGGGGCCGGACCGACGGGAAGAGAAGAAGACAGCCGCAGCGGGGAACGACGTGCTAGGTGAGTTGTTTTTGTTATTTTTTTTTCTGTCTGGGGGGCATCTACAAGGGGAGAGCGCACAGGTGGACTATATACTACAGGGGGGACCTCACAGGGGGCTATATACTACTGGGGGAGAGCGCACAGGGGGGCTATATACTACTGGGGGAGCAACCGGGGGCTATATACTACTGAAGGAGAGCGCACAGGGGGGGCTATACACTACTGGGGGAGCAACAGGGGGGCTATATACTACCAGGGCAGTCACCCCCTTTGTACCTAATATTAAAGGCCTGGTGAGAGAGAAAAAAATGCCAGTTTTCCCGCTAATAAACAGCAATTCTGTATATAAATAGTTGAACGTTTGTGACAAAGTAACAAAACACGTTTCCTACTGATGTTCAGCTCGGACCTTCACCTGACAATAGACCCGGTAAGTGGCAGTCACTAAAAGTTGTTGAGTACCCCTGGTATATAGGATGAAGCCACTGAGCGCCATATATGAGGCCCCGCATAGTAAGGTATATGGGATGAAGCCACTAAGCGCCATATATATGACCCCACATAGTAAGGTATATAGCAGGGGTACTCAACAACTTTTAGTGAAGGCCACTTACCGGGTCTATTGTCAGGTGAAGGTCCGAGCTGAACATCAGTAGGAAACGTGTTTTGTTACTTTGTCACAAACGTTCAACTATTTATATACAGAATTGCTGCTTATTAGCGGGAAAACTGGCATTTTTTTCTCTCTCACCAGGCCTTTGATATTAGGTACAAAGGGGGTGACTGCCCTGGTAGTATATAGCCCCCCTGTTGCTCCCCCAGTAGTGTATAGCCCCCCCTGTGCGCTCTCCTTCAGTAGTATATAGCCCCCTGTGAGCTCCCCCCAGTAGTATATAGCCCCCCTGTGCGCTCTCCCCCTGTAGTATATAGCCCCCGGTTGCTCCCCCAGTAGTATATAGCCCCCCTGTGCGCTCTCCCCCTGTAGAATATAGCCCCCTGTGAGCTCCCCCAGTAGTATATAGCCCCCCTGTGCGCTCTCCCCCTGTAGTATATAGCCCCCTGTGCGCTGTCCCCCAGTAGTATATAGCCCCCTGTGAGCTCCCCCCAGTAGTATATAGCCCCCCTGTGTTCTCCCCCTGTAGTATATAGCCCCCTGTGAGTTCCCCTTGAAATCCCTCTTACGGCAGAGAAGTAAATCACCGAGTTTATACATGGAGGCTCATTATAATTACAAGAGGCAATAAATCGCTGGACATCGGAGTCCAAAAGATGACTGCGCCAGATACTCTAAGACGTTCATCGCCGGCTGACAAATTATTATAAGACCAGAATGAATTTCCTGACGGCGGCAACAAAGTAACGCTCCCTATAAAAATGATTCACGGGCTGAAATAGGATCCTGGCGAGAGCGAGCTGTCTCCGCCTTGCCGGCTTCTGTCAAGCAAACGCTTTAGTTTAAATATGGCCGACACTTCATAGCTTCATTTACGGTGTCATGAATTAGGGGCTTTACGTAAAGAGAACATTAGATCGCCAGCCAGGGACGCCATTATCAAACGTGATGGCTGATTGCGCTCCCGGTGTATATGCCAAATGTATATGAAGGGTTCCTAGTGAAATCCAAGAGTGTCCTTATGACCTTGGCCATATCTTCCTTAAGGAATAGTATAGTAGATAAGCTTACAATTATATACAGAACCTTACTCGGTATCCATAGGAAACAGAAACAATGTAATGCAGTGGCTGCCTCCTCAGGGGCCTGCCCATAGTTGTCAGAGACACGCCCCCGAGGAATTCTATGTATTTAAATTGGCATAATTCTTAATATCCCTGCTTGCTGCCATTGAATGGAAAGATTCCTGTTGTTATATAGAGGCTGAAAGCCTGTCCAGACTCAACTAGACATAGGCGCATCAAGGTTGTCAACAATGACAACATTAGGATGCGTATACAACATTGTATTACGTGTATTTTATGCGATATACAAAGAGAGTCCGTGGAGTCTCGAAATACGGGACTAGTCAGATATCCCACCAGGAAAGGATCTAGCCAAGGGATGCTGTTTCTAAGAAGCTAAAGTTAGGCTGGGTTCACACTGCGTTTTTAGCATACGTTTAACGGATCCGGTTTTTCTAACGGACAAAAAAATATTGTCAGCGACGTTTTTGAGTCCGTTAAAAATAACGGATCCGTTTTGATCCGTTTTTTTTTATAATGGAAGTCAATGAAAAAACGGATCAAAACGGATACACACAAATGCATCCGTTTTTGCAATCCGTTTTTCATCCATTTTTTTTTTTCAAAAAACGGATGAAAAAAACGGATTGCAAAAACGCAGTGTGAACCCAGCCGTAGGGGGAGACTTTACTGCAGCACTGTGTTCATAGAGTAGTAAATACACTGATAATTACACAAGATAAAGCCGCCAAGACTATTCTGGGAGGTCAGAGGGAAGCTTTGATTTACCTTTTTGGAACTATGTACATAATCCTCAGTAGGCAAACTGTCTCAGCTTACAAGTATACAGCCCAGGTTTTTTTAGCACATGATAAAGCCTATCCCCTTCCTGTAATTTGTTCTGATTTAACTGTTACTAGAGACAGAATTCCCCTGACAACAGGCAGTGGACAGCACATTGCAGACAAGTGAGACGCCTAGTGGCCATGTGCAGATGTTCTAAACTAAGGAGTCGTACTTGGTTAATGTTATGATTGACACATATGTTAGGAATCATATGACCATCCAAGGCTTGATATATGAAATAAAACAAGATCCGCTGGGTCCCACACATGGAATAATTTGATATTTTTAATATTAGATGTCATATTAAGTCTCCTCTAATGAAGTGGAGATAGACGTGCGTTCTTTATGCACCTCACCAATAACAACAAAGAGAAGTGCAGAAGGAGATGGCAGAAAGCCGGCTAATACAAAGGGATTGCAGTGTAAGTAAATGCCCCCTGGGCTGAAATACTTCACTATTTTATGTCATAATACAGAAAATAATATGTTTCTAGAAATGAAGAAGCGGTGGAGTCTATTTAATATGACAAGTGAACATATTGTGTTATATATTATGAATACAATGCCGTTCCACCAAATTGATAGGAAGAGAAGAGATGACACATTGACAAGTATATCTTTATATGAGGTGGTCATATGTACAAGAATATAACTACTATAATACTGCCCCCTATATACAGGAATATAACTACTATAATACTGCTCCTATATACAGGAATATAACTACTATAATACTGCCCCCTATATACAGGAATATAACTACTATAATACTGCTCCTATATACAATAATATAACTACTATAATACTGCTCCTATATACAGGAATATAACTACTATAATACTGCTCCTATATACAGGAATATAACTACTATAATACTGCTCCTATATACAGGGATATACCTACTATAATACTGCTCCTATATACAGGAATATAACTACTATAATACTGCCCCTATATACAAGAATATAACTACTATAATACTGCTCCTATATACAAGAATATAACTACGATAATACTGCCCCCTATATACAAGAATATAACTACTATAATACTGCTCCTATATACAAGAATATAACTACTATAATACTGCTCCTATATACAGGAATATACTACTATAATACTGCCCCCTATATACAGGAATATAACTACTATAATACTGCCCCCTATATACAAGAATATAACTACTATAATACTGCTCCTATATACAAGAATATAACTACTATAATACTGCTCCTATATACAAGAATATAACTGTGGAGCCGCCAGTTCTCTTTCCACATAGAGATGAGAGGACGGTGTATGAACAATGACTCCCGCTCATACTGTGATGCAGCGCCAGCTCCCCATAGCTTCATTGAACGCTGTAATTCAGAGTCGCTGCAGAACAAAAGGAAGAGGAGAACGTATCCATCTGCCATCTTAAGTAGCAGCTTGCCGCTGTATTTTAACACACGCTGACACGCAGGCGGTCGGTCAAGCTTTCTCGAGAACTCATTTCTATTGTAAACATTGCAGATATCATCCACTTTGTCAGGATTCGTCCCATTGACTTTCCCAGTCGTTCATTAAGCTCGGAGGAAAAAATTCAACTCTACAAGTTCCGAGCGTATAAATCACGGGTGCGTCATATTACCGCCACTGCGCGCCAGCCACCACCGCGGTGCAAAGTAAAACAATTGGACGGTTGATTTGCGTCGCTGTCTCGCTTACAGCTGGGATTAATATGGTAGAAAATTGAAAAGAGGAAGAGAAGTTTCCATCTGCACGTTGGCCTATTAGTCTCTTAATTTTGGCTAAGAGGGTGTGAGCAATCTGACGAGGATCGGACCCTCTTAGGGATTAACCCTCTAAGCACTTGAGAAGAGTGAGTCCTTAAACCCAACCAAAAGAGACACTGTTCCGGCATAGCTTCTAAGATAGGAAGAACAGGAACAGCCATGGGGACATGATGAGCCCCCTCCATAGGGGATGTGACGAGTTCCAGGGGACCAGGAGAAGATCTTTGGCCTGGACCTCAGTAAAATAAGATACATTTTGCCCCCACCTTAAAGGAGCTGGATCTACACCTTAAAGGGAACCTGTCACCCCGGCTGCCAGGGTGAAGTCCGCCCAACCCCCCTGGTGGAGCCCCCATACTTACCACTTCCTCGAAGTCCTGGACCCCGTCCTGCCGCCGAGAAATCCCCGTCGGAAGGCGTGCGCACGCTTACCAGAGATGAGTCTTCGGGACTTCGAGGAAGGGGTAAGTATAAGTGGCTCCAGCGGGGAGTCAGGCGGGCTTCACCTCGGCAACCGGGGTGACAGGCTTCCTTTAAGGACATATGTGAAAGTTTTGGTGGACTGGAGCAATTGATCAGATGATCCTGGGCCCATAGTAGCTACATGGTCTACCGTCATGGAAGGTTCACCACTGGTTAGTGATGCCTACCGTCATGGAAGGTTCACCACTGGTTAGTGATGGATGCCTACCGTCAAGGAAGGTTCCCCACTGGTTAGTGATCCCTACCATCATGGAAGGTTCACCACTGGTTAGTGATGCCTACCGTCATGGAAGGTTCCCCACTGGTTAGTGATCCCTACCATCATGGAAGGTTCACCACTGGTTAGTGATGCCTACCATCATGGAAGGTTAAGCACTGGTTAGTGATCCCTACCATCATGGAAGGTTCACCATTGGTTAGTGATGCCTATTGTCATGAAAGGTTCACCACTGGTTAGTAATCCCTACCATCATGGAAGGTTCACCATTGGTTAGTGATGCCTATTGTAATGATAGGTTCACCACTGGTTAGTGATCCCTATCGTCATGGAAGGTTCACCAATGGTTAGTGATCCCTACCATCATGGAAGGTTCACCACTGGTTATTGATGCCTATCTACATGGAAGGTTCATCACTGGTTAGTTATCTATACTGTCATGGAAGGTTCACCAATGGTTAGTGATCCCTACAGTCATGGAAGGTTCACCATTGTTTAGTGATCCCTACCGTCATGGAAGGTTCACCACTGGCTAGTGATCCCTACCGTCATGGAAGGTTCACCATTGGTTAGTGATCCCTATGGTCATGGAAGGCTCACCATTGGTTAGTGATCCCTAACATCATGGAAGGTTCACCACTGTTAGTGATCCCTACCGTCATGGAAGGTTCACCACTGGTACTGGTTAGTGATCCCTATGTGTAAGAGAAACGGATAACTGTTTAGTAGTGGACATGACACCGTAATAAACACCCTTTCTGTGAGTGGTTGCCATGATGGAAGGGTTCCTGATTCCATCTTGGACCTTTGTTTTGCCTCTGGGTCCGGACCACTGTCCATATGTGTGACCACTAAAGGTCCTCCCCCAAGGGTTTACCCCCCTCTGTAACCACATGGTGGCTAAGTGTTATCCTTCTATCTTCTAGACCACCAGGGAGGGAAACAATCCTTTACTGGTTTGTGTGACCGGCCATTTACGGAGGCAGTGGGAAGCCATCAGATGTTTCCAAAACACTGACATCAGCAGAGAACAAGCAGACCCAGATCCAGCAGCGTCGGTGGAGCAGGACAGGTAAGTATACCTTACTGTCATTTCCCCCATATATCTGGTCCTGGGCTGGCTTGGATCTCCTGAGGGTGAAACCAGCCTAATTCAATCCATATACGGTTGTATTGCTCATCCATTATATTGTGGTATTATTTAGTAACTTTTTGGTCTTATTATTCAGTTACAGTATGGCGGTAGTATTTAATCAGTGTGTGGTGGTATTTAGTTACTGTTTTGGTGGTATTAATCAGTTACGGTATAGCGGTGGTATTTAAACACTGTACGACAGTATAATTTGGTTATTGTTTTGGTGTTATTATTCAGTTACAGTATGGCGGTAGTATTTATTCACTGTATAGTGGTATTATTCAAATACTGTTTTGGTGTTATTATTCAGTTACGATATGGCAGTAGTATTTAATCACTGTATGGTGGTAATATTCATTTACAGTGTGGCGTAGTATTTAATTACTGTAAGGCGGTATTATTCAGGTACTGTTGTGTTGTTATTATTCAGTTACATAATGGCGGTAGTATTTAATTACTGTATGGCACTATTATTTGGTGATGTACATGGCAGTAGTATTTAATCTCTGTGTGGTGTTAATATTTAGGTACGGTGTGGCGTAGCATTTAATCACCGTATGGCAGTATTATTTAGTTATTCTTGTAGTGTTATTATTCAGTTAAAAGTATGGCGGTAGTATTCATTGTATAGTGGTATTATTTAATTACTGTTTTGGTGGTATTATTCTGTTACGATATGGCAGTAGTATTTATTCACTGTATAGTGGTATTAATTACTGTTTTGGTGTTATTATTCTGTTACGATATTTCAGTAGTATTTAATCACTTTATAGTGTTTGGTGCAGTTTGCAGCAATTAATCACTGTATAGTGGTATTATTTAGTTACTGTTGTGGTGTTATTATTCAGTTACATAATGGCGATAGTATTTAATTACTGTATGGTGGTATTATTTTGTCACAGTAGGGTGATATTATTTAAAAATTCCTAAACTAAGTACAGAATCTGTAAAATCATGTTTTGTATCCAACAAGCTATTGAGCCCCAGGAGCTTTGTGCCTCCTACTGCTGTCCCCCCTGTAGTCTAGCCTCTCAGTGGCACTGTATGGCGCTATTATTTATTCACAGTACGTGGGTATTGTTTCACCACAGTGCAATTCATGAGATACATTGGGATCCCTCCAGTCACCAGCCCTTTCACTCCAGCCCATTACATTGTTTTTTTTTTTTATTTAACTTTCCCTGAAATTCTATTCTCCGCGTTCCATCTACCGTCCTAAATTTTTAATGCTTCCAGTTGCAAAGCTACGGTGTAAATTTGCCTGTATTACACATTATTAAAGAATTATTAACTGTGGATTAAATATGAATGTCGGCTTTATTGCTTCCCGTTAAATATGTGTTATGTCAGCCGCAGTTAAAATTACCGCAGGGAGACGCAAAAACTTCAAGGCGCTCACGGGGAGGAAAAAAACAGAGGGAGAGGATGTGACAGGACCCAGCTCTTCCTTCTGTCATAATTCACATTGTGAAGGTTCATGAATACAAAATGTTCACAAAGAAAAGAAGAAAAAGAGAAACTCAGTGTCCCTAAAAGATAAAGTGTAAACAGAAGAGGTCATTTTACTGAAGAAAAAGTCTGAGAGGCAAGATGGAGAAAAGAGAGGGAAGAAGAGGTAGATGAAAGATCCCACTAATATCCTATCTAATCATCTATCTATCTATCTATCTATCTATGTCCTATCTATCTATCTATCTCCTATCTATCTATCTATCTATCTATCTATCTATCTCCTATCTCCTATCTATCTATCTATCTATCTATCTATGTCCTATCTATCTATCTATCTCCTATCTATCTATCTCCTATCTATCTATCTATCTATCTATCTATCTATCTATCTATCTATCTATCTCCTATCTCTCTATCTATCTATGTCCTATCTATCTATCTCCTATCTATCTATCTATCTATCTATCTCCTATCTATCTATCTCCTATCTATCTCCTATCTATCTATCTATCTATCTATCTATCTATCTCCTATCTATCTATCTATCTAAATAAATCCAAGAATTTTGCGGCACATCCGTATAGTAAAAAAATTTGTGGTATTTATTGGTACATCAAAAAGCAAGTGCAACGTTTCAGTCTCATCTCGAGACCTTTCTCAAGCCTTGATATACGGATGTGCCGCAAAATTCTTGGATTTATTTAGTTGGAGATTTAATCCAATCTCCGTTGCTAGGCACTCCAGCACTGGAACTGGGAGTGCGCTCTATTGTGGACATTATCTATCTATCTATCTATCTCCTATCTATCTATCTATCTATCTATCTCCTGGACAGTCTGTGGTGCAATGTGGCATTGGTTGGATGGAGCGACACATGATTTCCCGGATGTCCTGGATTGGATTCAGGTCTGGGGAAGGGGTAGACCAGTCCCTAACACTACTTAGACCTGGATCCAACTTCTTCAGCCACTGGTATTCAAATGCTCGAGTTATGCTCATCTCTAGTGCCAACCATAAGGCTATGTGCACACAGAGCAAAAGTGGCGGAATTCTCCGCCGCGGATTGCCGCCAGCCTCCTTGTCATAATGACAGTCTATGGGAGGCTTGCACGCCTTCTCTCTCCGCACGGAATTCCGCCACTTTTGCTCTGTGTGCACGTAGCCTAAAGGCCGTATTACATGACACGATTGAGAGGAGGAAGCCAGCACCGATGCACAGACAGGGAGTGGGGAGGAGAGCGGGGCTGCGATCATTAGATCGTCCGTGTGGCCCATACTAGAGAGACTGCCGCTGCCGCTCCTATTACACAGCACAACGGGCAGCATAGCTATCCTGATCATGATTTTTCATCCTGTTGAAAGACCACGACCATCCGGCACCGCGCACGTTGGCCGAACGTGGTCTTTTAACAGGCGCTATTACACCAATCGATTATCATTGGTAACGATTGGTAATCCGCTAAAGTACGGACAATAATCGTTTGGTGTAATAGGGGCCCAAGGCTCCTCATCCTTCACTCAACACCAGGATTGATATGTCAGTCCCCGCACCTCTCCCTGCGACTCTCATCATCCCTGTCACCAGCCTCAGCAGTCCAACATAGCAGGACCGCCAGCTATGGAAATCCATAGCCGCATAGTTATAGGGGGAAATTTATCAAACATGGTGTAAAGTGACACTGGCTCAGTTGCCCCTAGCAACCAATCAGATTCCACCTTTCATTTTCCAAAGAGTCTGTGAGGGATGAAAGGTGGAATCTGATTGGTTGCTAGGGGCAACTGAGCCACCATGTTTGATAAATCTACCCCATAGAGATGATATATAACCAGAATATACGCCGCACACAGTCACATACGTACAAAGACGGAAGCCATAAAAGCCTCACCGAGCCGCCTCTCAGGCCTTAAGTGTCCATTTAAAGTGATAGGTAACCCGCGAAGGACAATATCCATCATTTACTTCCAGACACATCCAACCCTCGTCCATTACTCTCTTCTTAAAAAATAATTTCTATCTGAGGAAAAACAAATATGTGTGTCTTTGGTACTTATCTATAATTCATACTTTGTCTATTACTTTACTTTTCCTTTTGGCAAAATCCGTCGCTTTTCATTCAGAACAAAAAATAAAAGAGAAGAATATCCCAAAAAAATGTTTTTTTTTTCCCTAGCCTGTGATGTGAAGCCGCATCTCCGAATAATAAAGATACCCAGAATGTGATTTATAGCATCAAATGATGGCGAGGCGTCCTCAGCTGGAGCTCCGGCCTTGACACAACGACGGCCGCACTGCTATATGTGCCATTAACTCAATTTGACAAGGTCGCGGTGGAGTCGCCAGACGTAACTCCATCCGTTCATGCATCAGTGATTTACCTTTTTCTTCGTTCCCTTGGCTGGTTTCCTTTCGAAGGATCTCATAAACCCACAGCGGTTGCCATCTTTCCCTGTTATTTCTGTGCAGTGATTGAAAACTTTATTGTACACCTTGTGGATTTCCTTCGCCTCAGGTGTACTTCAGGGAACAGGCAATTATCTAGACTTTAACATTCTAGCTATACAAACCAACAGGAACTTTACGGCACCAGCTGTGACCAATCTGCCAAAGAATGAAATGCCGAATGTTGAAGCATCAATATTTAATCGGGCAAAGTTTTTTCCGCTAAAGTTTACAAGCCGAGCTTTACTTCTGCCTGGTTAAGTTACACGAAGATTCAGCTGAAAATCTTGGTGGCTCCGACACGTGTTAAGGTCTTAGGGTTCCAATTACTGCTGTTATTTTCCATAATGGAAGCTCCTTGTGGCCTGTTATCATTGATGACATGGTGGATTGCTGCCCTGGGTATCGTTTTCTCTGAAGAAACCAATGGATGGAAATCCCAGTAAAGCATTATTACTCCGAAAATTCAGTTCACGTAGAAAGACTTGGACTTTGCTTGGTTCTACATGGGAAGCCCCTTGCTGTAGCAGATACCACATTGCTTCGCCCCTCCCAATATTCCAGTCTTCGACCCAGTCATACATCTTCTCCTGTTTGCAGTATTGATATTGCACTTAGATAAGTAACTCCTTCCCTCTTTGCCACTGCCGATATCTCCTTTCCTATCACAGTGATCTTAGTCATGTCTCGATCTGTTTCTCTTATGCCTCTACTAGGCATTGCTCCCACCTAGCCAGAATCCTGCTCCACAGTGATGAGGGACAACAACCCGAAACAGCTGTATGTGGATGGATACCTAGCCTTGGTTTTTTCCTTGTCATTACATTGACTTATAGGGACACTTAATATGGTGGTTTCCTTACAGGAGCCACCCCTTGGCTGGGTCCTTACCGGAGGGATATCTGGCTAGTCCTGTGTTTCGAGACTCTTCGATGAGGCTCCACGGGCTTTTCTTTTGCATATTCATGTCTCAATAAGAGACTTCACCAAGTGGAGAAGTCCATCTATTGCATAGCAGACCAAGCAACATTAAGTTTAAACCCTTTCAACACTCCAGTCATTGACCCTGTTACTAGCCGTACTCTACTACAGTGCCATGTCTCTTCTATTGTTGGCTTTCCTTTTTGCTTCTATTGTTGGCTGGGATGTCTTCTCACTTGGCCACTGCCGATCCTTCCTTTCCCTTCAATCATCTTTGTCATGTCTCAATGTTAAACTTACCTGGCTTACAATCAGGAGGCATCTTGCTGTAGAGGAAGCCACTTGACATTGAACTATCTGCAATTCAGACCAAGCAGGTTTCATCCAACACTCCCACCATGGACCATGTTACCAGTCTTACCCTACTGCAGTACCATGTCTATTTTTTGCTGTTCCAATACTGCACAGTGGACAAAGCAATGTGACTCCTTCACCCTTGGCCACTGCCGATCCCTCATTTTCCATTCCAATAATTATGTCTCGATGATAGATTTTTCCTGGTTTCCAGACAGAAGGCTGGCAGCTGTAGCAGTGACCACTCCACAAAGCTTTGTATGCGAGACTAAGGGCCCTATTACAGAGCAATAATCTGCCAAATCAGCCCATCGCTCCGAGTGATAAAGACAACGATCAGCCGATCACAGAGATGATCAGCTGATCGGGTCTTTTAAGACCTGACCTAAAATCATTGGCTGCCACGTGTAATAGCAATGCGCCTAAAAAGCTGATGAGATGAGAATGAGGCCGATTAGTTAAAGGGGTTATCTGGCGAAAAAATAGGTCGTTTTTTTTTTACATTTTATTAATGAAGTTATAAAACATTCTAATTTTATTTTATTAACGAAGATATATTTAAAAAAAAAATGTAAAATTTTTACTGGCAGCAGAAAGGGGCAACACAGCTATGCAGGTAACTGCAGGGTTGCACAATCCCTGATCCTCGCACAGTTACATATCGCTAGTGACTGAGCCTGCTCTGATTTCTACATAATACCTGTAAGCATTAGAACAGACACCAAACTTAGGTCTGTGTCAGGAGCGCTGAAGCCGCGGCACAGTGTAGCAGAGCCAGCAGGGATAACTGTCAATCATCATTGCATAAAGCAGTGCTAGCAATAAATATAACTGTGCTGAGAACAGGGCTTGAGCAGCTCTGCAGTTCCAGATATCACTATTGGTGGCAGCAGAGAGGCCGGGTCATCCCTTACTGATTTTTGCTGTCACTCAATGTAAAGAAAATCTAATACATATATCTTTACATTTATTAACCTCTTAAGGCCCGGGCCAATTTTCCTTTTCGCGCTTTCGTTTTTTCCTCCTTGTGTATATAAGGAGCAATGAGCAATTATTTTTTGCGCCACTAATTGTACTTTGCAATGACTGACTTAATTTTTGCACTAAATATGCTGCAAAACCAGGAAAAAAATTTATTGCGCTGTGAAATTGGAGGGGGGGATGTTGTGTTTACGCCGTTCGCCCTATGGTAAAACTTTTATGTTATATATGTTCGGTACAATTACAATGATATGTCACTTGTATATCTTTTATTTTATCTGACAGCTTTAAAAAAATTAAAACCTTTTTTAAAAAAACTAAATTTTCCTTAAAAATACTCTATTGCCATCCTTATAAGGTCCATATATTTTGGTCTAAGGGGCTGTATGAGGTGTTGTTTTTTGCTCCATGATCTGTACTTTTATTTTTTATTACAATTTTTCTGGATTTGACGTGACGAAAAGTCGCCAATTTTGCACTTTGGAAATTTTTTTTGTGCTTACGCCGTTCACCGTGTGAGATCAGGAATGTGATAATTTAGGAGTTTGGGTGATTACCAAATAAGTTTATTTTTCATATATATATATATATATATTTATTTTTATTTATAAAATGGGAAAACGGGGTGATTCAAAATTGGCCGTTCAAAAGTATGGATAGGAGCTTTAGATTATTAAAAATAATTTTTTATTTTTTGTATTTTAACTACACTAACTTATAGCCCCACTAGGGGGCAACATTATATACTTTACAGATCTTCCATAGGATTCGATGTAGTGTATATATACTACATGGAATCCATTTTTCAGCAGATCAATTCTAAGGGCTGCTGGAGCCCATAGCAATACATCTGCGAGCCGGGATCAGCATCATTGAGACACCGGCCAGACAGGTTACAGTAATATGGGGAAGCCTGATCACTGCTACTGATCTACCAAGGACATTTAAATGCAGCTGTCAGTTTTGACAGCTGTGGTCCCCGGCTGCAGTCAACAGCCAGGAGTGGCGCGATACCGGGAGCGGCGAGATCCTGGGAGCGGAAACGAGTTGTACCGATACGGCATGTGTCCTTAAGAGGTAAAGAGATGCAAAAAAAAAAAAATGATGGAATACCCCTTTAAATTGTGCAGGGGGTTTCTGTAGTCTCCATTATGTTTAATTACCCAGCGCAGAGCATTTAACCTTATCGGCCTTTTATGTTGTTGTTGGTTTTTATTTTACCACGTTGAATCTGGAAATTGTTTGGATTATGTAAATGTGATAAGCGAATCCGGAAATTGTTTGGATTATGTAAATGTGATAAGCGGCATTTGCCGAGGGAGGGCTTAATCGTTGGGATTCAGATGTCGGTCGTCTCCTCTCTGCACTGTTATTGTAAACAGGAAAATATGATAATTTATTTTCTAAAAATCAGGTTTTCCCGACGTTAGAACCGAAATCAGTCGCTTTGAAATTCATGATATCTGATCAGCATTTATTAAGGCGCAGATGCTAAATATTAGTTGTGAAATAAGATCTATGCAAATGTGGTAATTGCTGAGGTGCCAGATGAAGCTCTCTCTTTAGTATTTTTTTCCATACATAATGGGGAAAGATGTTCCTCGCCCACCAGAGTTTTCGCTTCAGATTCTCCCAGATGTTTCACTTTCTGTTATTTCATTAAGATTTCAGAAATAAAAATAATAGCAAAAAAAGGGGGTGGGGGGTGAGGGGCATATGCTTCTCATATCCGGCCCATAATATTACCTTTTATCTATGGCGGACCTGACTTTCTTTCTGTATTTAACAATGCCACATGACTGCCGAGGGGACGTGTAACCCATAATGACATCATGGCATGCGGAATCAGTTACTGTAAAGGGTCTCGCTACATATGGACTCCAGATTATAGAGTTCACACGGAAATAATCTATATACAGTACAGAGAAGAGTAACCTTATCAATACATGTATAACTTACTTATCCTGTACTGGAGTTAGATCCTGTATTATACTCCAGAGCTGCGCTCACTATTCTGCTGGTAAGGTCACTGTGTACATACATTACTGATCCTGAGTTACATCCTGTAATTCTTTTTATTAGAAAAATATAAAACTTAACAAGTATAACTACAAAAACATAAACGCGGCTGCATCAGCCATAACAAAAACAAATACAAAGCTTTCTGCTTATAACAAAAACAACAAATCAATAAATTCCAAAATAATAATCATATTTTCTATAAGGAAATCATCCCTCACACCTGCCTCACCCGGCCAGTCCAGCTTCATAATAAAACACTACCCCCCCCCAACTTACCCATACTACTACCACCACCACCACTACTACCTACCCCACACTCACACATCACAGAAATAATATAGTATAGACACTCTGTCTAGACCAAAACCAAAAATATATAACATGCTCTGAGCCATTCTTGGCTCTAAATTAACACAGTCCCCCCCACACTCACACCAGCGTAATTCACCCACCAAGCTCCACGAGCCACCCCCCCCCCCCCCCCCCCCCCCCCCCTTTCCAGATACATAACTCCCGTCCAACCACCACACACACACACTATACAACTTTAACAGTTGTAAAAATATCCCAATACCAACTTAAGAATATGAGGTCCGGCTGCCTTATAAGACACAAATAAATAAATAATAATAATAATGCAAAAAAAAAAAATATATATATATATACATATATAATAATAATAATGATTATAATAATAAAAATAATAATACAAATCATAAAATTACATCAACCATATTCTAAATATAAGCCCCACTTCCCACACCCCAAATCTGGACATGAGCCTGGGTCCATGAGTTCAGTTCTTGTCCCTCAGTGACCCATGCCAGAACTCCAAGTACCCATCCAGGGAAAAGCACACAACCCCCACCTCCCCCCATCACCCCACCCAACCTGTCCTATACCCCAGAAATTATATAATAACTATAATTGTCCATAAGGTTTATCCAGCCCTCAACTTACCAAACTACCTAAAAATAAAATATGCACTATAACAATATCCCGTAACACCAACACATTATGACATAACAGCAAGGCTCAAGTTCGGTAGCCTGTAAGCCCTTTACAGTTTATTACTTGATAGAAAACAAAAAGCTAACGTGTCATGCTTAGCCCCCCACCAGGATCGGAGGATGGCAGACCGGGTACCATAATAATTTATAACCTATCCCTGACTATTCACCCTACCCTCTCCCTACTACTATCCCTAAATATTAATCTAACCCTCACACTCTCCCTACCTCTATCCCTATCTACTCTGTCCCTAACCAGAATTATGGTCCCTCACCCAGTGGGCTCAGTACCTAGGGCACAGCGAAAGAAAAACCTCTCCACAGGAGAGAAGCCCTACTTGTACCCAGCCTGCCATACTCCAAAGACCTGATGTTCCCAAGGTCACCAGTGATGTTCCTACAGACCTCCACCTCGGAGAGGACTCTACGCTGTGTAGATACTAGACACCGTGCGTTCCAAGTGTGGTACCTAACTACTATGCTGACTAAAAATAATGTGCAGCGATCTCGGCCTCCTAGGTTCCTGAATGCCCCATAAGCCCACTCCGGATAGGTGAGACTGACTAACTGACTCCAACCTATGGAGGCGACCACCCTGGTGTAAACCCCTATATTGAAGGGACAAAGAAGCAGGAAATGATCCATGCTCTCTAGCATATTTCCACACTCCTCTCGGGGACATCCCCGATCATCGGAGCTCCTGCACTTCAAATTGTCCCTCACATATAGCTTCCCCTGGAAGCAGCGCCAGGCCAAGTCCCAAAACTTCTGGGGGATCCTCTTTGAGTTCAGTAGACTTAACCCAACCCTCAGATCCCGACCTGGGCAATCCCTGAGCGCCAGAGGCTTCTGGAAATGGGTCAACAGAACCCTTTGGTCAAGGAACTTCCTTGACTGAGTCCTGATCTCCCACATTCCCAGACCTCACCGACGTATCATCTTCAGAGTCGGGGTAGCATAAGCCGGAAGATATCCATGGAGCGTACGAAGGTCCTTCACTCGCCCTCCTGTCTCCCATTCCTGGAAGAAAGGCCGAAACCATTCCCTGCAGGAGAGTACCCACGGAGGAGCCCTCTCCTTCCAGAGGTTTGCGATGTTAGCTTTCAAGAAGGTGTTCACTAAGAACACCATAGGGTTCACCATAGACAAACCCCCAAGTCTCCTTGTGCGGTACGTAACCTCTCCCTTGACCAGGTTCAGCCTATTCCCCCATAACAGCTGGAAGAACAGGCTGTAGATCCTAGTATAGGAAGCCTCTGGCAAGATACATACACTGCCCAGGTAGATGAACAAAGGGAGCAGGTACGATTTGATCAGATGTACCCTTTCCCTGAGAGTCAAAGACCAACCCTTCCACTGGTCCACCCTCTGAGCGGCATTCTGGAGCCTACCATCCCAGTTTTTAGTCGGGTAATCACCCTGGCCGAATGTAATGCCTAGGATTTTTGCCGAGTCTTGGGGCTCTGGAAGGGTGTCCGGGAGATCAAACTCGGGATCTCCCCCTCCCAGCCAGAGACTTTCGCACTTATCCTGGTTGATGCTGGACCCAGATGCCTCTGAGAAGCGGTCCACCTCCGACATCACCATATCGACCTCCTCTCTCGAGGACACGAAGACAGTGACATCATCAGCGTACACTACCACTCTCAGGGTGGCTTCCGGCTCCTCCAGGCTCATCCCGACCCCTGCCAATGGTCCACAACCAACCCTCCTAAGGAAAGGGTTGATCGCGAACACATACAACAGTGGGCTCAAAGGACGAACACCAGACCCAACCTCAAAAGAGCGGCCAGACCAACCGTTCACCAGCGGGAAACTCTCTGCCCCTGCATACAAGATCTTAAGCCTATTAACAAAGGTATCTGGTAGGCCATATCTCAGAAGGACAGACCAGAGGTACTCGTGGTTCACCAGATCAAATGCTTTGGCCTGATCCAGGGACAGCAAGTACCCCTTCCAAAGACCCGCACTACTCCGCTCCACTCCCTCCCTGACACTAAGGATAGCACTTAAGGTGCTTTGGCCTGGAACAGAGCAGTGCTGAGCCCCCGAAAGGAGCCGGGTGCAAACTTCACCAGCCGATTAAACAGTATCTTGGCCATATTCTTCCTGTCCGCATTGAGAAGAGCTATGGGCCTCCAATTCTCAATGCGGCTCGAATCTTTACCCTTTGACAGAAGAATCAGGGCTGACCTCCTCATTGACCTCGGCAGAGTGCCCGAGGAAAGACACTCAATGAAGACCTCGGCCAAGAGGGGAACCAAGAGGTCCCTGAAGGTCTTATACCACTCAGATGTTAAGCCATCTGGACCTGGTGACTTCTTCAGGGCAAGCCCTTCAATCGCCAGTCCAACTTCCTCTTCCCTGATCTCTTCTGCCAAAACATCAAGAGAGGGGTCTACCCCTTGCTCAGGAATGGTTTCAGCCAGGAAACCCGACATCACATCCCGATCTAGATCCTTCCTTCCCAAGAGGTGTGAGTAAAAGCATCTGAGGACCTCCAAGATCCCTGATCTGGACCTGTTCAGGGATCCCGTACTATCAACCAGTCCTGACACAATCTTACTACTCACTGATATCTTACAGTTTCTGTAGGGGTCGGGTGAGCGGTACCTCCCGAAATCCCTCTCAAAAACTAAAGATGCGTGCCTATCATACTGACACCTCATGAGCAAGGCTTTCACTCTGGAGATTACCTCCTCTACCTCCAGTTGAGACGAGATGCTCGAGTTTCCTCCTCAGGCCCTGATACACACGATACCTATTCAGGGATCTGAGGCTCGAGAGCTGGCGGAAGAACCTCGCAACCCGCTTCTTGAATATCTCCCACCACTCTGACTTACTACTACATAGGCCCAGTAGAGGTACCTGACTCTGAAGAAAGTCCTCAAAGGATTGTCTTACCTCTGCTTCTTCCAGGATAGACGAATTCAGCCTCCATTAGCCTCTACCCATCCGGGGGGTCTCTAAAACATTCAGGGAAAACAAAATTAGACAGTGGTCGGAGAACTCCACCTCAACCACGGACACTGCGGAAGAGACGGCTTCCTCCTTTAAATAAAACCTGTCTAATCTAGACCTGCAGCTACCTCGATGATAGGTGAAACCCACGTGGCCCGAGGGGGTCCGGATGTGGGCATCCTCTAGGCGAGCTTCCCTAACTATACTAATCAGGGCCATGCTATCATAAGCCAGCTTGTCTTTGGCGCCCCTCCTGTCCTGAGATCTCATGATAGTGTTGAAGTCTCCACCAAAGACCACCTGCCGACTCGTAAAAAGAAAGGGCTTAATCCTCATAAAAAGGCTTTTACGGTCCCACTTAGTCTGTAGGCCATAGATGTTAATGAGCCTGCCCCTTCATGAGGACATCCAAGATCAGGCACCTCCCCATTTCTAACTCAATAACCCGTCTGCATTCTACAGGAGGGGTAAAAAGGACCGCCACCCCACTATACGGCTCAGCCGCAAGAGACCAGTGTGAAGGCCCATGCCTCCACTCTCGCTTGGCTTTTACTAGCAAGGCTTGGTCTGTCAACCTGGTCTCCTGCAAAAACAAAATGTCGGCGTTAATACGACCGAGAAAATGAAAGGCTGCAAATCTAGCCGTATCCGACTTAATGCTGGCACAGTTAATGGATGCCAGAGTCAATGGGGTGAGTGCCGCCATCATGGGTGATCGAGTTAAACAGCCTTACTTATTTACTTTTTCCCTTTCTTCTTACCCCCCTCCCCATCAGAGGATGACCCTTTAGACTTTTCTTTAATCCTTTTTAAGGATGTAGACAAATCCATACCCAGATCCTCATCTCCAGACCCTGGGGCCACCTAACCTCCTGAGGAAACTGCCTCTGGAGGAGCAGGCTCGGCGCCCCCTGGAAGCTCCTCCAACTCCATACCCCCTTCTCCAAGGGTCTGGTACCTATTGGAAAGAACGATCAGAGGGGGGTTAGTCGGGTCTTCCTTAGACACATGGCCCGCAACACCAGAGGAGGATTTAGAGGAAGCACCAGACTTCCCTTGACCCTGCCTCCTTTTGCCACACTTAGGTCTTTCATCTTGCCATTTCCCACCATCCTCATCCAAACTTTCATATTGGGAGGAACTTGAGGAAACGGCCCTCTTGGCTTCTTCCTTACGAAGTCTCCTCATCTCTTCGCCTAACTCGGTATCCCCCAGAGCCTCAGCTGTTCTTTCTGAGCCAGCGCCAGGAGCAGGACCACTGACTACCCCTGTCACCAGGGAACTTCCAAGGTCCCTGCTCCTTCTGCGCTTCTCCTCTCGCCTGGGCTTAGAGGGGCTCTTGTTTTTCACCTTCTTCACTGGCCCTGATACCCCTTCTCCTCTGCTGGTTCCCTCCCCAGGTGAGGCAATCTCAAGGCTCTCCCCATCCTGAGCGGCCACAGCATTGGAAAATGAGCGGGGACACCGGCTAAACGGGTGACCAAGGTCACCACACAGGTTACAGCGAATCCGGCCACAGCTGGCAGCCAGATGACCCTCCGCACCGCACAGTGCGCAAATCAGCTTAGTACAATTTGCACTAAAGTGGGTGGGATCACCACACCTGTGGCACAGCTTCGGCTGTCCCTGGTAAAAGACTTGGACTCTGTCGCGACCCAAGAAAGCAGCCGATGGTATGTGTGTGACAGTGTTCCCTGAACGTCGGAGACGGACGGAAAACGTCCAGGCCCCAGACCATATGCCATGCTCATCCAGATTTTTCTTGGGGACATCCGTCACTTCCCCAAACCTGCCTAGCCAGGTCATGATGTCATAGCAAGAAAATGACTCGTTACGCGTCAGAACGGTCACCTTCTTGACAGAACTCTGACGGGATACCGGCTTTTACAGCAAAATCCCGCCACATGGGCTCATCCTTCACCAGCTCGTGGTTGGACCAGAAGAGCTCAAGTCCCTCTGGCTTCACAAAGCTGATGTCGAATTCAGAGGTACCGTAGGGGTGAATCAGGGCAAAGATGTCATTCGCCCTGAATCTCATCTGGAAGAGAAGCTCCACCACCTTTGCCCTGGATGGGCACGCATCACTGCCTCTCCATACCAGACGGACCATGTTCCTACGGCCCACCTCCTGCCCATTTGTAGGGAGGGACCAGGTTACCTCCCCATTTTGCTCTTGGAAAGCCCCAAGCCCATGTCTTTCTATATAGAAGGACAGGTCGACCTCCCGCCCCTCTACTTGGAGCGTTCTATCCCCTTTACGCAAAGCCTCCAGGAGGCGTTGTTGTAAGTTACCTTCCCCAGGGTTTAGAGATGAGGATCCCCTAGGACCCCCAGCAGTGACATTTGCATAGCTCCTAGAAGGAGCGGCCACCACTGGGGGGGCAGCCGGACCACTCCCACCCCCCACAGAAACATTAGCAGAAATAACATTCACATTTGCAGAATCAGAACCATCAGTTGACACAACATTGGAAGTAATCTCCTCCTGCCTAGCTATACTGGACTGACCCGGGTGTAATCTGGCTGGTTTTAATATATTTCTGCTGCTGCTGGCTGTCACGCTGGCATCCTTGGGCTCATGGGACTTTGCAGCAGTCCTCCCTTTGGGAATTTGGGAGGAAGCTACATTGTCACTGTGTTTGCCCTCAGCCTTCAATTTCTTTAACAGCCAGCAGCATTGCTAGGTTGGTATCATCCGCACTATTGTCAAGTCCCTGCTCCTGCTGTACCAGTCCGGTACCTGCCGAGGTGTTTTCTTGTGAAACGCCAACAGTTTTTACTTTGTCTTTAGCTCCGCCCCCAACAGCCCCACCGCAGCGATGCCACTGACAGGCACCGCGAATGAAGCTGCCGAGAGCGTCGCACCTGACGCCTGGACACTCCCCCCTCCACCTGCAGAGGAGCATCTCTCAGCGCCAGACCCGCTATGGGAGCCGCCCGCTCCCTTGTCTCCACTACTGCCCGGCCGCCCGAGCTCCACACCAGCCCTTGGTGCCCGGGCACTCCCCCCCTCACCTGCAGAGGAGTGCGGTACACCACCAAAGCCCCCTGGTTGGAGGCATGCCACCTTGTTCGCCACCTTGTCCGGCCCCTCGGCCGCCCCTACACTTGCACCAGCCTCACTACCTTGACAAGTGGGGCTGGCGCTCTCCGCCATCTTTACTGTTTTCTTCCCGGTATTCTGGCCCCGCTTCACATTTGTAGAAGCAGGGACGGGCAGACCACCGGGGGCTGCTCCCTGAACTGACTTTGCAGTCGGCTCAGAGGGCACAAAAGGGACATAAACAAGATTTACTTGCTGTGATGTTTTTCTTGGTCTATTCTTCTTAGCAACTTTATCTTCTCCCAAGTCGTCTCCAAAACTGAAATTATCCAGGTGCACCGGGGACTCCATGCTGACAATTTGGGCCATCAGCGCACCTCCGCCATCCTCCTCCTCACCAGCACTTTCATCGGATGATGGTAGCGCCACCTGTGCTGCAGGAATGCTGGCTTGGGATGTGTTCACACTCTGCACTGGCTGTGATTCAGCTTCCCCACTTGCTGCCACAGAGACCTCAGCTGATTCAGCTTCCATGTCTTGCTGGTCATCATCATCATCACCACTGCTCTCTTCATCCGCTGAGCAATCACTCTCATCCTCCTCTTTTTTGGGGGACTTCATTTTGGCAAATCTGTCCTCATTCAGCAGCTTCTCCCTGAAGACATCGCTGCCCTCCAGGATGGTCATCCTCTGCAGCTCCAGCTCTCTCACCTCCTGCTGCAGAGACTTCACCTTAGCTGTGAGTCCAGGCTTCTGCTTCTTTGGGGCTGAGCTGGCTCTGTGTTTTGCAAACTTCAGGTCGTCTCTTAAACCCTTTAGCTTTTTCCCAGCTGCTCATACTCAGCGTGCTTTGCAGCTATCCTGGAGCCATAGGTGGCTGCAGACTCCCTGGGCCCCCTGAGACCCCACTGCTCCACCACCTGACTCTCCTGGGAGCCCCTCCGTGCAGCTGCACCTGCACCCCGTCTTCCGCTCACCTTGCTTGCAGGCTTTTCTTGCATACTTGGAGCTTTGCAGCTCCCACCCGTCGCTGGAAGGGCTGGGTCCACATTGCTGCGAACCCTACTAGATCTTCTTACCCCTCCAGCCGGAGCGCTGGCCGGTAGCTTACACTCTACACCCCCCGCCGGCCTTGACCGGGAGGTGGAGGTCAGGGGATCCATGCTGAAAATTCTCCCAGGAAGCTGCCACCTTCCTGGGGAAGCAGGTGGTAAATCCGCCTCTCTCCTCCTGGAAGTCTGGATGTGTGGAGCTCAGGAGCAAACACAGACACACCCAGTAACCACACCCTCCAGAGCTGCACTCACTATTCTGCTGGTGTGGTCACTGTGTACATACATTACATTACTGATCCTGAGTTCCATCCTGTATTATACTCCAGAGCTGCACTCACTATTCTGCTGGTGGGGTCACTGTGTACATACATTACATTACTGATCCTGAGTTCCATCCTGTATTATACTCCAGAGCTGCACTCACTATTCTGTTACGTATTAATACTTGCAGGTTACAAGAACAAGTAAAGGAGAAACAAAGAGAAACTCACCATTTTAGTGAAGGTGCTTGTAGCGTGATACTTCATACACAGGATGTAGGCGTGCTGAATACCCCTGTGAAATCCACACCTGCACCGGTCCTAACAGGGAATCCTTGGTCCTGGTCCTATCCGGATGGTTACTGCTGCAAGAACAAGTATAGCAACTCAACAATAGATGACAAGAAAAAGATGATGTAAAAATGAAAGATAATAAGGGCAGTCAGGAACGAAGCAGGAACCTATACAAAGAGATGGTATGAGCTATCTGTCCCAGGTCTTTCCCTACATCTGTCCCTAAACTAGAACATCCATATAGAATGTACATAAAATAATGAGTTCACACAATCGTTATCCACGCAAGCCAAGAGAGGTTATCCAATAGGAACTCCACTCTAGGGTTGGATCAGTCAAGAAAGTTCATCCAGAGTAATGGATCAGCTGATCCAGAGTATAGTTGCCAACAGTCCCAGTTGTGCAGGGACTGTCCCGATTCTGAGGAGACAGCCCTGGCAAAACCATGTCCCGGGCATGTCCCAGGAAGCTCCTCCCCTCCACAGGAAGCCCCACCCCCTTCAAGCGCAAATGATGTCACTCATGCAGAGCATGGAAAGGAGTCCCTGGGGGACTAGAGGAACCATAGTGGTGAGGTAAGCATAGCTTTTTTTGTTTTAAATACAGATGAACGGACAAGAGGATGCTGAAGGGGGCACTGGTATTATGATGAAGGGACAGGAGGAGGATGAAGAGGGAAGTAGTATGATGATAGAGGATGAAAAAGGGGTAGTAATATGATGAAGGAGGGGCAGGAGGATGAAGGGGGTAGTAGTATGATGATGGAGGGGGAAGGAGGATTAGAGGGGTAGTAATAGACAGTAGAATGCTATCTCTGAGTCTCAGCCTGCTCTGAGTAGGGTGTGTAATATGCTGGGGACCTAATACTGGGGTGTGTAATATACTGGGTACATAAAATGGGTGTGTGTAATAAACTGGGGACCTAATACTGAGGTGTGTAATATACTGGGGACCTAATACTGGGGTGTGTCTTATACTGGGTACATAATACTGGGGTGTGTAATAAACTGGGGACCTAATACTGAGGTGTGTAATATACTGGGGACCTAATACTGGGGTGTGTAATATATTGGGGACCTAATACTTTGGTGTGTAATATACTGGGTGCCTAATACTGGGGTGTGTAATAAACTGGGGACCTAATACTGGGGTGTATAATGTTTTTTTTTGTGTTGTGACTGTAAATTCTAACTGGAAAATTTTAAACCCACACCGATGATAGGTAACACCTCACCGAGACCACACCCATAATAAGCCACACCCCTTTTTACCGCTTAAGTGTCCCTGGAAAAAAATTTCAAATGTTGGCAACTATGCCATTGTAATGGATGAGATTTTTGCTATTTGTAACCGATTCCAACAATATCACTGGGATAAGGTGCGGGGGCACAAGGAATGCTGGGAAAGTGATAGAGGAAGTAGCTAACTTCTCCACCCTCACGACCCAGCACAATTCCCTCACGGACTGGAATAAACCGGGAGACATGACGGTAAGGAATTACATGCAAAACATCAACTCCTCGAAGAAACAGATGGACAAGTGAAGAATGAGCCGACTAGTCACGGCTGAGCACGCAGTCACGTCCTTGTGTCTATTTATAAGAAGCGAGGCGCTATGACATGTGCGCCTCCTCCACGCCTCATCGACCCTCGACTTCTCGACTTTTCATTACAGTTTACGTTAATATCTTTTCCCTTTTTTTTTCGCCTCCTTCTTTTTCTGAAAATGTAATGATATTTAAATTGAATTCCCGAGCTACAATGTGTTGGGCTGATTGTGGCGGCCGTGGTGCACAGCCGTAATATATTTGGAAGCCGGCACCTGGGGCTCCCGGCTGTTTCAAGATTACTAAAACAATGGCAGGTAAGATGGAAGGAAGGAAGGGGGGGAGGGGGACGAGGGGATCAGCGCTGTAACGCGAGGAATTCACAAGATGTGTTAACTGGAAAAGAAAGTAATGAGAATGCGAGGCGTTTCGGCGCGGTTTACCGTACGTTATAAGTCATTGTCGTAGAGACGGCAAATACTCATAAACAAGAAATCAATTATGATAAAAACTCTCGAAAGGGAAGTTCTGAGAAAGAGAAAAAAAAATCTTCCCATTGATAAATGCGAGGAGAGGAAAAAAAAAAGAGCAGTAAGAGGAGGATGAAGGATCGTCTGTTCCCGACACACCACGCTCCGCACCCGAGAACTCTCATCTATTTACAGAGGAGCAGAGATTCGGGGAAGTAATAATGAAAAAGATCAAAAGCAAGAAGAGAAACCAGAGAATGTATAGTTATAGAGTCAGCGAAATCTCATCTCCCTGAGCAAACCGTAGTATAACACTGCTATTCATATACATAGGAGCAGTATTATAGTAGTTATATTCTTGTATATAGGAGCAGTATTATAGTAGTTATATTCCTGTATATAGGAGCAGTATTATAGTACTTATATTCCTGTATATAGGAACAGTATTATAGTAGTTATATTCCTGTATATAGGAGCAGTATTATAGTAGTTATATTCTTGTATATAGGAGCAGTATTATAGTAGTTATATTCCTGTATATAGGAACAGTACTATAGTAGTGATATCCTTGTATATAGAAGCAGTATTATAGTAGTTATATTCCTGTATATAGAAGGCAGTATTATAGTAGTTATATTCTTGTATATAGGGGCAGTATTATAGTAGTTATATTCTTGTATATAGGAGCAGTATTATAGTAGTTATATTCCTGTATATAGGAGCAGTATTATAGTAGTTATATTCCTGTATATAGGAACAGTACTATAGTAGTTATATCCTTGTATATAGAAGCAGTATTATAGTAGTTATGGCTCAGGGAAGAAACAGAGTGCTGCACATCACACCTATGGCTGATACTAGTGCCGCTTGGCTAAATAAAAAACACATCAGAATTTTGTGTATGAATTGATCAAGCCATACTGCCCCATGTACCTCGTGCCGGTATCTGATACACATGGGTCCCTACACTAAGTCCACACCGTGCCAGTCAGTGGCCACCAACCCCGCAGGCGTGCACAGCCAGGGAACGGGGGCCATGGGACGGCCCTGCGACCCCCATGCCACAGGACCAGACCCAAAAACACCACACCAGAACCCGGCCAGCACCGCCGGCGGAGAAGGTCGCCCCCAAGCAGCACAAGTCTGGATAAGGTATTGCGCTCACCATAGCTGCAGCAAACAGAATGGGAAAAAAAACAGGAGGGATTAAAACCATGTGCACTCAGGTGTCTCCTGCTAATTGCGGTCATGTGGGTCTCACCAGGAGGAGTGCAAAACACGGAGAAGAGAGAGAAACAAAATGTGGCTCAGGGAAGAAACAGAGTGCTGCACATCACACCTATGGCTGATACTAGTGCCGCTTGGCTAAATAAAAAACACATCAGAATTTTGTGTATGAATTGATCAAGCCATACTGCCCCATGTACCTCGTGCCGGTATCTGATACACATGGGTCCCTACACTAAGTCCACACCGTGCCAGTCAGTGGCCACCAACCCCGCAGGCGTGCACAGCCAGGGAACGGGGGCCATGGGACGGCCCTGCGACCCCCATGCCACAGGACCAGACCCAAAAACACCACACCAGAACCCGGCCAGCACCGCCGGCGGAGAAGGTCGCCCCCAAGCAGCACAAGTCTGGATAAGGTATTGCGCTCACCATAGCTGCAGCAAACAGAATGGGAAAAAAACAGGAGGGATTAAAACCATGTGCACTCAGGTGTCTCCTGCTAATTGCGGTCATGTGGGTCTCACCAGGAGGAGTGCAAAACACGGAGAAAAGAGAGAAACAAAATGTGGCTCAGGGAAGAAACAGAGTGCTGCACATCACACCTATGGCTGATACTAGTGCCGCTTGGCTAAATAAAAAACACATCAGAATTTTGTGTATGAATTGATCAAGCCATACTGCCCCATGTACCTCGTGCCGGTATCTGATACACATGGGTCCCTACACTAAGTCCACACCGTGCCAGTCAGTGGCCACCAACCCCGCAGGCGTGCACAGCCAGGGAACGGGGGCCATGGGACGGCCCTGCGACCCCCATGCCACAGGACCAGACCCAAAAACACCACACCAGAACCCGGCCAGCACCGCCGGCGGAGAAGGTCGCCCCCAAGCAGCACAAGTCTGGATAAGGTATTGCGCTCACCATAGCTGCAGCAAACAGAATGGGAAAAAAACAGGAGGGATTAAAACCATGAGCACTCAGGTGTCTCCTGCTAATTGCGGTCATGTGGGTCTCACCAGGAGGAGTGCAAAACACGGAGAAAAGAGAGAAACAAAATGTGGCTCAGGGAAGAAACAGAGTGCTGCACATCAGCAGTATTATAGAAGTTATATTCCTGTATATAGGGGCAGTATTATAGTAGTTATATTCCTGTATATAGGGGGCAGTATTATAGTAGTTATATTCCTGTATATAGGGAGCAGTATTATAGTAGTTATATTCCTGTATATAGGGAGCAGTATTATAGTAGTTATATTCCTGTATATAGGAGCAGTATTATAGTAGTTATATTTCTGTATATAGGAGCAGTATTATAGTAGTTATCCGACATGGAGAGAGAGGAGCGGCTGCACAGAATGCATAGTAATAGAGTCAGTGAAATCTCATCTCCCTGAGCAAACCATAGTATAACACTGCTATTCATATACATAGGAGCAGTATTATAGTAGTTATATTCTTGTATATAGGAGCAGTATTATAGTGGTTATATTCTTGTATATAGGGGGCAGTATTATAGTAGTTATATTTCTGTATATAGGAGCAGTATTATAGTAGTTAAATTCTTGTATATAGGAGGCAGTATTATAGTAGTTATATTACGACATGGAGAGAGAGGAACGGCTGCACATCACACCTATGGCTGATACTAATACCGCTCGGCTATTTTTAAAAATCAACGCCAGGATGTTGGTATATAATTTGATCAAACCATAATAGCCCCGTGTACCATGTGCAGGTCTCCTGGTTCACACGGGTCCCTACACTAACTCCACACCGTGTCGGTCAGCGACTGCCAACCCCACAAAGCGTGCACATGCAGGGAAGGGAGGCCATGGAATGGCCCTGCAAGCCCAATGTCACAGGACCAGACCCAAAGTGCCCCACGAATACCCAGCCGGCACCACCGGCGGAGAAGGCTGCCCCCAAACAACACAAGTATGAATCAGGTATTACACTCACCACTGCTGCAGACAGAATGGGAAAGACATAAGTTACTGACATGTGAGCACAGGTATATCCTGCCAATTTGGGTCATGTGGGTCTTATGAAGGGGAGTGCCAGCTGCTCAGAAAAGGGAGAACCATAAAATACGACATGGAGAGAGAGGAGCGGCTGCACATCCCACCTATGGCTGATACTAATGCTGCTAGGCTATTTTTAAAAACCAACGCCAGGACGTTGGTATATAATTTGATCAAACCATATTGCCCCATGTATCATTAGACCCATCGATGACGATGATAATTTCCCAATACCTAATTGACTCTCTCAACTTGCCTGTTGGTCTCGGGGTGATAGACCGTCTAACTTCAGGCCTGAGAGGTCTGCAGACAGTGGTCAAAGCAATCTGCAAGCTAAGGGAAGCAGAAGCTCCAACAGGGGAGCCAGGGAAGGGGCTGTAATTTTTAGCCCAAGGCTGCTCTGTAGCAGCAAATTAGGGGCACTCTGTACCTTTAAATATAACAAGAGCGAGCGCACGTGCGCTCTAGGAGATGGGGGCGTGCGCCAGCCTGAGAGGGAGAAGGAGGAGGAGGCGCCACACGGGACAGAAGAAGGAGAGCCACGAAGAGACACAGAAGCCCAGGACCATGTTTGGCCATGGCGGGAGGTACGTGCTGCAGCTGTGGCTGAAACAAACAGTATGATGGTAATTATTTTTTCATACATAGGGGGCAGTATTATAGTAGTTGTATTCTTGTATATGGGGGAGCAGTATTATAGTAGTTACTATTAGTAGTAAGTATTACCATATCATTTTACTATACTACAAGATGGGTTACAGCATCTATAATTAGAATCTAGATTACATGAGAAGGGGTCCATAACTAATTGGGTTGCCCAACAATGCTGTTTATGGCTATGTTCACATGTAGTATGAGACCGGCCGTTCCCTGACCCAGCCGGGTCACAGAACGGCTGGTTTTAGAAAAGATCATCCCTGCCGGCAGGAGCGTAACTACCACTGTAGCAGCTATAGCTACTACTATGGGGCCTGCTGCACCATGGGGCCCTGTGGCCTGCTCCTGCAATACACTGGGCCCCCTGGCACTCCTGACCGGCGCTTGCCGTCATGCAGTTATGACTACACTTGACGACTCAGGGGGGGTAATCAAAAGTTTGCTATGGGGCCCACCCATTTTTAGTTACACCCCTGCTGGTATCGGATGATCTCTAGCGCTGCTGAGTTCTGATGCGGGCGCCTTCCATGGACCCTCCTATTGCACGGGTGACATCATATCTCCAGCAGCAAATGGGACAGTATTATTCTAAGGAGCACTCCACCTATATTCTGTTTCTGTATAAATCCACATATCATGACGAATTATAGTAAAGAACTAGATTCAGACCGAGAAATGACGACTGCCCTTTTCATTTTTCCACCAACTTTGCGGTTCGTATAAAACAAAGAAAAGTCATTGGAAATTCCATTTGTTCCGGAGGCTGAGTCATCGTACAGATCATACGGTGAAGTGCCAGGGACAATTCTGCGCAACATGTTCCAGATGAGGATTCATGACCTTGTATGTAAATGTTTTATACTGTAATCAAAGCGTAGAATCTGAACCTTCATCCCATGATGCCTGCCGGGACTCGACTCGCCTTCAGCGGAATGAAAAGACTTATTATACTTCTGGTCAATTCGGCTGAATTATCATCACCGAGAAGTTAAAATTTCAGACAAATTCAATTGAAAAGGGAAACCCGTCTAATCTGGGTCCCTGGATGCTTTGGGCAGCTGTGAATGGAGCTCATTTATCATAAGGATGGACGCTATTTTTTTTTTAATTATTTTTTTACTATACGTTTACACAAATTCCTATGGATCGGTAAGAAATTCAAGAGTGGGGCGACATATGGAAAGTAGACAAATTGTTAGCATATCCATAAGATATGATACGCTAAATATATGTTGGCCCTGAATTGATGGGTTTTACTAGTTTTTCCTTGTCGGTTTCTTGTTTCACCACATTTACTAAGGTTTTGTGCCAAAGAAATCTCTAGACAACGAAATATTTATCAAACAATGGGTTCTGCATTCTGAATATCAGCAGACTTTAAGTGTGATGGGGTGGTCAGGTTGTTGTTTTGTCATGTTTGTCAAATTTCGTGTAGGGTTGTTGAAAACCTGACAAGCTTTGTGTTGTTGGGGCCCATTGTGTTGATTTCTCTTGTACCATCTAATAGCTTGAGGTCTGGACTACTCAAGATTCCTGTAACAGGTAATAAGTATTATACTGGTTTGAGCTGTGATTGGGCGTGGAATATAAGTACAGTACTCTCTATGTTTTTACTCTTCATGCAAGGATGAGGACACTTAGGCCAGGTGTAGGCAGTGGTTGGCCTAATGGATCAGATGGTACCAGTGTCTGGCACCAGGGGATTGGAAAAGTAGACATGGTCCATGATGGTAGAGGTCAAGCACAGGAGAGTTGGCATACTACACCGAGTCGGTAACAGTTAACAAGATCTGGCACAGGTTCTAGGTCAACAATCCAGGTTGGCAACAGAAGATACAATGCCGTACAGGAGGTAGAAGGCAGAAAAGTAGACTGGAAGATGCAAACTGGCAACCACAACAATATTTAGGCTAGGCAGTGGAAGAAGGACACCCTCAAATAGAAGTCTAAATTATGACAGGGTGGGCATCTATTTTGTCGAGCATACCCCCAGGGGTAAAACAAAGGGAGGAGAACAGGCAACAAGGAGAAACTAACGGTGACACCTGCAAGGAGGAATGGGATGCCGATGGGGAAGCCCACTGGTTTTAACAGCAAGGCAGCAGGAAAATGTAGCATGGAGCGGGGAAGGCCAACTGCAGGAGCTGCAATCCCTCATACCACCAAAAAAGCCTGAGGTCTGGACTCCACAGATGACTGACGTTGTCCTGTAGTATCTGGCAGTAGATTATGTAAGTCCTGTAAGGTGTAAGGTGTGACCTCAAGAGATGGGACTTCTTTTTCCAGCATATCCCACAGATGATCGATTGAATTGAGATCTGGTGAATCTGGAGGCCAAGTTCCCACCTTCACCTCTTTGTCACGAACAATAACATGGGCATTTTCCTCCTATAAGAGGCCACTGCGGGGATCCTGCTGCCATTGAGACTGGGGGCTTGGTCTGTACAATGTTTAGATGATGGTGGTCCATGACACAGTAACATTACCCTAGTTGGCTCGTCTTCTTCCCATACTTCTCCCTGGTGGCCTTCTGGTCTATGGGTGCTGTACTACAGATCTATAGAACACAGACCCTGACTCCTTGGATTAGGGTATAAATATATTTTAAGCAGAGTTTCCCTTTAAGTGTTCTCATGAACTTTTAGTGCCACAGGGCCCGCAACTGTGTTAATGGAATCAGTCTTCAAAGTCTTGTTATCTGTAAAGTTCCGTCTCGTTCCATCTCTAGTTTCTTCACTTTCTCGAAGTTAGCTCTCACCTGTCATGAAATTTCATCTGTTCCTTATAATCTTTCTTCCCCACTTTTTTCGTTCTCTAAAGACTTGTTGTGATCTTAAAAGTAATCTGCAATTTCAAAAGGCACTTCAAATATATTAGTGTGTTTTCTAATGTCTCTCATCTGTAAAATATCCAGGGAAAAAAAAAGTCAAATTAGAAAAAAACTAATAAGAAAACCTCCGGCAGGAAAGTACAAAGTCCCCCGGGCACCCCTATCTCCACGGTCCTCTTTGTACCGATGTGTTAAGAGAAATGAAATGAAATGGGTTTTCTCTTATAAGCGTGCTGCTTAAAGTAAATGCCCCCCACTGAGATGATCCAGAGATGAAGGGCGCCCACTGAGAAACAGCAAAGCTTGTAGGCTCCATGTCTATTTAATCTGGAGCGGACAACAATCTAATGTGTAAGATGAAAGAAAAGGGTAACACTAAGATGGTAAAGGGAGGGGGAGATCACACTGTGGCACTGTGGAAAAACAGCAGTAGGAACACTTGTAGTTACGTACAGGACAAGGGATAAGAGAGCAGCAAAAAGCCTTGATTTACCTTTGAGGAACAGTGTGGATCATCTTCAGCAGGCAGACTGGATGAGCTTGCAGGTACACAGTCTCTTTCATTCTCCTGCACACAGCATGTGCTATGCCTGGCCCCCACTTCCTGTGTTTTGTCCAGGTCTTTCTCTGTTCTAGAGACAGGATTCCCTTAACAACAGGAAGTGAATAGAAGACTGCAGATAAGTGAGACACCTGGTGGCCATGATTTTGGTTAATTTTAATAGTGACTTACAAATATGTTAATATTGTGTAATACTAACAGCATCCCTTCCCATTCCAGTCCTGGTCTTGCTCACTATTCTGCTACTCTTTCTGTGCAGTCCATCACAGCAGTTGAAAGCCGGCATCCTCTCTCCTCCTCCAGTGTTTGGCATTAAAGGTAATCTGACTTGTGCCTGTTCATCGGACAAGGCTGCCCTCCTAAACCCTTCTTTAGCTTAAAGCGGACCTGTCACCCCGGCTGGGGGGGTGAAGCACGCACGACCCCCCGGTGGAGCCCCTTATACTTACCCCTTCCTCGAAGTCCGGGTCCCGGACCCCGTCCCGCCGCCAAGAAATCCCTGTCGGAAGCCATGCGTGCCCTCACCAGAGATGAGTCCGACACTCATAGAGAATGACTGCTTCCTTTAAGCCTCCACTGTTGCCCACCTGAGCTGCCATCCTTGACTCTCCACTTGTTTAGATAACACCTCTGTCTCATCCCTGGTACCATTCTGACTTTCTTGTTGACGACCCAGTCTGTTGACTATGTGTTTACTCTCTGATTCTCTGGTACTTTGCACCAGCGCTGTCTGCTTCTCAGAACCAGCCACTACCCCCACCAGGATCATGCTAGTGGAGCAACCTGGTGTCCTGAAGCAGAAGTCCAGTTTGCACATTCTGGTAAAGACCTAGAGGGGACTTCGACTCTGCTCCCTGGCATGGCCCAAAGTTAACATAGGTTATCACATAGAGGGGAGTTGTATGAAACAACAGTGCTCAACATCTATCTCTCCTAATCTCTATATACATATGAGCGTTCCACTTGGTCAAGCGTTCATGTGTAATGTATAGAAAAAAAGTGTGAACGAAGAAAAGGTTCGAGTAGATGAAATCCAACATGTCTGTTCCCTCTTTACTCCAACAACATCTGTCGGGAAAGAATCAGGAGATCTCATACAGGAAAAAATAGACAAAAAAATGATCAGATTTAAACTTTTTGCTAATGCTATGAGGGCCTTTAGGAAGCTACAGTGCTACCTTAGAATATGAGCATAATTCATTCCGGAACTGAAAAACATATAAAACAAGTGAAACAAACATTCAGAAACAGCTGAATATGTGATATTATAAGTTACTGTACAGTATAGCAATCAGCATGTGGTATATAATGTATAGTAACTGTATAACCCTGATAACACAGCAGCTGGATATGTGATATATAAGTTACTGTACAGTATATCAGCATGTGGTATATAATGTATAGTAACTGTATAACCCTGATAACACAGCAGCTGGATATGTGATATATAAGTTACTGTACAGTATAGCAATCAGCATGTGGTATATAATGTATAGTAACTGTATAACCCTGATAACACAGCAGCTAGATATGTGATATATAAGTTACTGTGCAGTATAGTAATCAGCATGTGGAGTATAATGTATAGTAACTGTATAACCCTGATAACACAGCAGCTGGATATGTGATATATAAGTTACTGTACAGTATAGCAGCATGTGGTGTATAATGTACAGTAACTATATAACCCTGATAACACTGCAGCTGGATATGTGATATATAAGTTACTGTACAGTATAGCAATCAGCATGTGGTGTATAATGTATAGTAACTGTATAACCCTGATAACACAGCAGCTGGATATGTGATATATAAGTTACTGTACAGTATAGCAGCATGTGGTGTATAATGTATAGTAACTGTATAACCCTGATAACACAGCAGCTGAATATGTGATATATAAGTTATTGTACAGTATAGCAATCAGCATGTGGAGTATAATGTATAGTAACTGTATAACCCTGATAACACTGCAGCTGGATATGTGATATATAAGTTACTGTACAGTATAGCAGCATGTGGTGTATAATGTATAGTAACTGTATAACCCTGATAACACAGCAGCCTGATTTGTGATATATAAGTTACTGTACAGTATAGCAGCATGTGGTATATAATGTATAGTAACTGTATAACCTGATAACACAGCAGCTGGATATGTGATATATAAGTTATTGTACAGTATAGCAATCAGCATGTGGAGTATAATGTATAGTAACTGTATAACCCTGATAACACAGCAGCTGGATATGTGATATATAAGTTACTGTACAGTATAGCAATCAGCATATGGTGTATAATGTATAGTAACTATATAACCCTGATAACACAGCAGCTGGATATGTGATATATAAGTTACTGTACAGTATAGCAATCAGCATGTGGTATATAATGTATAGTAACTATATAACCCTAATAACACAGCAGCAGCTGGATATGTGATATATAGGTTACTGTACAGTATAGCAATCAGCATGTGGTGTATAATATATAGTAACTGTATAACCCTGATAACACAGCAGCTGGATATGTGATATATAAGTTACTGTACAGTATAGCAATCAGCATGTGGAGTATAATGTATAGTAACTGTATAACCCTGATAACACAGCAGCTAGATATGTGATATATAAGTTACTGTACACTATAGCAGCATGTGGTGTATAATGTATAGTAACTGTATAACCCTGATAACACAGCAGCTGGATATGTGATATATAAGTTATTGTACAGTATAGCAGCATGTGGTGTATAATGTATAGTAACTGTATAACCCTGATAACACAGCAGCTGGATATGTGATATATAAGTTATTGTACAGTATAGCAGCATGTGGTGTATAATGTATAGTAACTGTATAACCCTGATAACACAGCAGCTGGATATGTGATATATAAGTTACTGTACAGTATAGCAGCATGTGGTGTATAATGTATAGTAACTGTATAACCCTGATAACACAGCAGCTGGATATGTGATATATAAGTTACTGTACAGTATAGCAATCAGCATGTGGTATATAATGTATAGTAACTGTATAAACCTGTACAAACAGCAGCAGTCTGTCAGAGGTCTGTGTAGTCACATGACAGCAATGGGGAAGGGTGTGTGTATTCAGCATGGACCAATCAGGAAGTGAGAATCACAGAGCTGTGCAGGAGGACAGTGACAGAAACTTTTCTTTACAGCAGTGTGTATAGCTAAGTGTAAGTGTAGGCACATTATAGCAGCAGTGTGTATAGCTGAGTGTAAGTACAGGCACATTATAGCAGCAGTGTGTATAGCTGAGTGTAAGTGCAGGCACATTATAGCAGCAGTGTGTATAGCTGAGTGTGAGTGCAGGCACATTATAGCAGCAGTGTGTATAGCTGAGTGTGAGTGCAGGGACATTATAACAGGAATGGAGAGGATGGGAAACACAAGGGCTGACTGCAGGGAGCATGAAGGAATGAGCAGGACACATACAGTATATGTGGGTACAGCACCCTCTGTCTAGGGAGAGAGGGGTTACAGCTATGAGATTATGCTATGAGCTAAGAGATTGCCTCCACAGTCCTGTCCCCTGATGTAAGCCCCAGCCTGAAGTGGATCTGCCATTATTTTGTGGGTGAGGTCATGGTACAGTGCTGTAGACCCCGCTGTGCAGACCATGCCCCTCCCCCACCCCCCCTCCCACCCAGTACAGGGAGCTCTTAAACCAAAGCAATGCTCCTAAACCACGTTACAATCTTGAAAAACTGTGAGCTCTTCTTGCAAAACGCCCTCAATCCAAGTTACTCTTAAATGAGGAAACCACTGTAGTTGTTTGTTTTTTTTTTCACCTTCTCAAATGATTTTGTTTACATTTTTGCTTTTTTCTTTCTTTCGTGTTCTTCTCTGATTGATTTCCAGGCACAATGACCTCATAAGCTCCTGGTGACCTGAAAATGCTTTTATAGAAATGGCATCAGCACGTCCGCCGCTCCATCACGTCCTCTTCCAAACAGCGGCTGAGATAAGTGATATAAACTGCCAGGAGCGGCCTCCTTTTGATACTTGTCACGGAGAGGGGGGGGGGGGGGGGGAAATAAAGTCGAATGTCTTGAATGTAAACTAGTTTGTATTCTGAGAAATCTGCAGTCAGCATTCATCATTACCAGGTTCCTCTGACACCAGGAGCCTATCGCTGCAATCTTTGTCTCGTAGAGTACGCACGATTCAAGGTCACCGCCAGAGCCGTCAATTCTCAATGACTGTATTCCGGCCAGTTTTATACAAAAACGGAGAAAGCTCTGTAATTGACTTGTCGCTTCAGACTCACTGTTTCCATTTTACTACTCTAATTTATCTGGGAGTCTTGCAATACTGGAGACAGAGCAGGAGATCAAAGGTATTCAGGGGAAGTAAATTTGCCTTTGAGAAAGGACACACTTTATTTACTTAAAGGGAAATGCCAAAAAAAAACCTAAATAATAAATCTCCTTGCAGTAGGACTCTCTAATGAATAATTGCTGGGACCGCTGAGCTTTTTCACTGACCATATAGTGGTGATCCAAGATCCAAACAGACCTTATGAGTGATTAGAGTGCAGTTACATCCAGTGATTCACAGGGAGCATTGTTCTTTTTTTTTTCTCTGGCCCAGATGCCCATGAAGACTTCTTCCAACCATAACTTGTCTCAGCAGAATCTACTAGATAAACATTTTAGGCACTGCACTTTTCCAGCATATTCCCTGCCTTTTCCATATCCTCAGTGACCCAAATAATGTCTCCCTTGGTGTGGGTAGGTAAAGCCCCCCATAAGGTAAATTCCCACTATAGGCAATTAATTTCTCTTTATTAGGTAGATGTCCCCAGTCAGTTGGTAATCCTCCCCCCCATCAGGTAGATACCCCCAGTAGGTAAATAATCACCTCTATTAGGTAACTGCCCTCAGTAGACAGATAATCACCTTAATTAAAGGAGAAGTCCGGTGAAAAATTTTATTTAAGTATTGTATTGCCCTCCAAAAGTTATACAAATCGCCAATATACACTTATTATGGGAAATGCTTATAAAGTGCTTTTTTCCTGCACTTACTACTGCATCAAGGCTTCACTTCCTGGATAACATGATGATGTCATTTCCTGGATAACATGGTGATGTCACTTCCTGGATAACATGGTGATGTCACTTCCTGGATAATATGGTGATGTCACGACCCGACTCCCAGAGCTGTGCGGGCTGTGGCTGCTGGAGAGGATGATGGCAGAGGGATGCCCAGTGTCCCTCCAGTGCCCTGTGTCCCTCAGTGTCCCCCTGCCATCATCCTCTCCAGCAGCCACAGCCCGCACAGTTCTGGGAGTCGGGTCGTGACATCACCATTTTATCCAGGAAGTGACCACCATTTTATCTAGGAAGTGACATCACCATGTTATCCAGAAAGTGACATCACCATGTTATCCAGGAAGTGACATCCCCATGTTATCCAGGAAGTGAAGCCTTGATGCAGTAGTAAGTGCAGGGAAAAAAGCACTTTATAAGCAATTTCCGTAATAGGTGTATATTGGAGATTTGTATAACTTTTGGGGGGCAATACAATACTTTAATTTAAATTTTTGCCAGACTTCTCCTTTAAGTAGATGCCCCAGTAAATAGAAAATTCCCCCTGTTAGGCAGATACCCCCAGTAGATAGATAGCCTCCCTTCAGGTGGATGCCCTTAGTAGATATATAATCCCCACCCTGCCCACCAGCTGCCTCCTCATAAATAATATTTATTTGGCGGTCCACAATGATGAGCAGCCTGGAGTTATAAAAATTTTTTTTGATTGTTTGGTGTCTAAATGTTCACACCAACTATCACAAGAAAAAGGGGGGGAAGTGTATAACCGAGCACGGTTCTCTATGCGTGAACAAGATCATAGACTTTCTATAGTCTGTTTTGGTGTGCCCACCTCTCCTAGACTGACCTAGGAAAGGTCTCTATAACATGTAAAGTTTATCAAACTGATGAAAGGTAAAATTTTAGAGATGAGCGCAACTTGATTATTCAGCATTTGATTACCGGTGACTGAAGAAGCTGGATGCAGCTCTAGGGAGTCTGGGTTATTGGTTGTAACCATGTTTTCCAAGACTCCCTAAGGCTGCATCCAACTTCTTCAGCCACCGGACGAACAATCATGAGCTTGCGTTGCACTCATCTCTATTAAGTTTGTATTGTGGATAAGGAAACTAGAACGTTCCATTCCGGCTTTTATTTTACCCGTTTTGTAGCCTCATTAAATGTTCCGCAATGAAGTGTGACCCGATCCCTCGGCGCATCGGGCCGCAGCGAGTTCTTATTTTCTGGAGCGTGACTGCTCGGAAAGTTCTTACACAAATTGACAGATTTGCTCAATACCTAACAGTTTACCCAATGTAATAATCCGGCAAAATGGATTCAGCAGAGACTGTTATCCTAACTGCGAGGGATTGTAATAACCGGGAAGGACGCAACCAGATGTCAGAGCCTGCGAGATCACTGCAATCATTTTAATAAGGAGAGAACTAATGGCCGGATTTGGGACCTGACTGGGGGGGATGGGGGGGGGGTGTACAGAGAAAAGCTGACGATACTGGAAAATATCAGCAAATTGGTGAAGGTTTAGTACGGAGAATTTCTACATTTTGTCCCCTTGTCGATTCCTGACAGACATAACCAAATTATTTTTAGATTACTTAGCTATTTGCTGTTTACGGGAAGGAATTTTTTGTATGCCTATAAGTCACAGAATAATAACGTTAGCCATTAAATTTATGATTTTTTTTATGAGGGAATACATAAAAATGCATAGAAAGGCAATATTGTCAGTGTTCTTTTTTTTCTTTTGTATTTTTCACCATTAAAATGAATAGAGGGCAATACTTTATAGTACAGGTCGATTTTAAAAGTAGGTTTTTTTGTTTTTTTTTGCATATTGACATTATGGTTTTCTTATTGCTTTTTTATATACCCTTGAAATTATTTTTTTAAATATTAACAACATAAGTTTCACATATATACACTACCGTTCAAAAGTTTGGGGTCATCCAAACAATTTTGTGTTTTCCATGAAAAGACCCACTTGTTCACCACCATACGTTGTGAAATGAATAGAAAATAGAGTCAAGACATTGACAAGGTTAGAAATAAGGATTTGTATGTGAAATAACATTGTTCTTACATCACACTTTGCTTTCGTCAGAGAATCCTCCTTTTGCAGCAATTCCAGCATTGCCCACCTTTGGCATTCTAGCTATTAATCTGTTGGGGTAAGCTGGAGAAAATGCCCCCCACGCTTCTAGAAGCAGCGCCCACAAGTTGGATTGGTTGGATGGGCACTTCTGGCGTACCATACGGTCAAGCTGCTCCCACAATGGGGTGGTGATCTGGTGACTGCGCTGGCCACTCCATTACCTATGATAGAATACCAGCTGCTGCTTCTGCTGGAAATAGTTCTTGCACAATTTGGAGGTGTTTAGGGTCATTGTCCTGTTGTAGGATGAAATTGGCTCCAACCAAGCGCTGCCCACTGGGTATGGCATGGCGGTGCAGAGTGATAGCCTTCCTTATTCAGAATCCCTTTTACCTTGTACAAATCTCCCACCTTACCAGCACCAAAGCAACCCCAGACCATCACATTACCTCCACCATGCTTACCAGATGGCGTCAGGCATTCTTCCAGCATCTTCTCATTTGTTCTGCGTCTCACAAACCTTCTTCTTTGTCATCCAAACACCTCAAACTTGGATTCATCCGTCCACAACACTTTTTTCCAGTCTTCCTCTGTCCAATGTCTGTGTTCTTTTGCCCATCTTAATCTTTTTCTTTTATTGGCCAGTCTCAGATATGGCTTTTTCTTTGCCACTCTGCCCTGAAGCCCAAAATCTTGACTACATGGACCCGACTCAATTATCCTGTTAGACCCTCTCCTAAAGATGCCCATAAACTTTAGTGAAAAGCTTCCAAAATCTTCCCTGAGAGACTATGCTGGGCCAATGAAACAACTGGGCATGTTGTAATTTAAAGGGGTATCCCGCTCAAACATAACTTTAATATCTTGCTGCCCATGGTGAGACTAACAATTCCTTCCATACTAGTTATTATCTATCCAATCTACTTCCCCCAGTTCTGAGCTGCTGGTTTCTGCTGAAGACACAAAAATCTGTGTGTGAGCATTTCTCTCTGTCTCCCCCTCCTCCTTTCTGAGATGCTGATGTAAACAAGACTCTGGCAGGCTTTATCTGTAACATTGTAGCTTCTATGTAATGCTGGGAAGGTTATTCTGAGGTCAAGTTGCTGATGAACTCAGTGTGCCTAATCCCTTCCAGCATAACAAAGAAGCTACAATGCTGCAGATAAAGCCTGCCAGGGACTTGTTTACATCAGCTGTCTCAGAAGGGAGAAGGGGGAGACAGAGAAAAAGGTTCACACACAGGTTTTTGTGTTTTCAGCAGAAAGCAGCAGCTGAGAACTGGGGGAAGGAGACTGAATAAATAATAACAAGTATGGAAGGAATTGTTTGTCTCACCATGGACAGCAACATAACAAAGTTATGTTTGAGTGGAATACCCCTTTAACTTACCAACCCACTTACTTCAGAGAGGTCTGGCAGAGGCTTACCCCAACTACCTCTACTAACAACACATGAAAGCTTAGCATATGGACAAATCTAAAGCGATAGATGTCAGCTGACTATTATTGTATATGTATCGCTAACTTTAGTCCACACTGATCATCACTGATCCAGGTCCTTAAAGGGGTATTCTGGAAAAAAAATCAAGTTTCCCCTATCCACAGGATAGGGGAAAAGTAGGAGGTTGTGAGGGGTCTGACCCCTGAACCCCCTGGCGATCTCCATATCGGACTCCACCGGCTCTGTTATGAGACCCGTAGCTCTATTCGTTCCATTGGCGGGACGGAAAGAGCCGAGTACAATGCTCTTCCAGCGTACTTGTCTCTTTCCATCACTCCATGGAAATAAATAGGGCCGCGGGTCGCGTGCCGACCCAGGGCTGTATTTATAACAGAACCGGCGGGGTCCATTACGGAGATTGCCGGGGGGTTCAGGGCTTCAGGGGTCAGACCCCCCTGGATCTCCTACTTTACCTCGGTGGAATAACCCTAACCCCAGAGGGAATAACCCTAACCCAAGGGGAATAACCCTAACCCCAGAGGGAATAACCCTAACCCCAGGGAGAATAACCCTAACCCCAGAGGGAATAACCCTAACCCAAGGGGGAATAACCCTAACCCAAGGGGGAATAACCCTAACCCCAGAGGGAATAACCCTAACCCAAGGGGGAATAACCCTAACCCCAGGGGGGAATAACCCTAAGCTAAAGGGGAATAACCCTAACCCAAGGGGGAATAACCCTAACCCCAGAGGGAATAACCCTAACCCAAGGGGGAATAACCCTAACCCAAGGGGGAATAACCCTAACCCCAGAGGGAATAACCCTAACCCCAGAGGGAATAACGCTTACCCCAGGGGAATAACCCTAACCCCAGGGGGGAATAACCCTAACCCCAGAGGGAATAACGCTTACCCCAGGGGAATAACCCTAACCCCAGAGGGAATAACGCTTACCCCAGGGGGATAACCCTAACCCCAGGGGGAATAACCCTAACCCCAGGGGGAATAACCCTAACCCAAGGGGGAATAACACTAACCACAGAGGGAATAACCCTAACCCCAGAGGGAATAACCCTAACCCAAAATTGCGCATTTTTGGTCGCATCAAATCCAGAAAAAAATTTAATAAAAATCTATCAAAAAGTTGTATATGCGCAATCAAGTTACCGATAGAAAGAACAGATCATGACGCAAAAAATTACACCTGACACAGCCTCATAGACCAAAGGATAAAGGCGCTATAAGCCTGGGAAGGGAGCGATTTTATACTTTATACAAAAATTCAGCCTGTCATTGGAAAGTACAATTAGTGACGCAAAAAATAAGGGCTCATATGGGTTTCTAGGTAGAAAAATGCAAGTGCTATGGCCTTTTAAACACAAGGAGGAAAAACCGAAAACGCAAAAACAAAAATTGGCTCCGTCCTTAAGAGGTTAAAATATAGATCCTATTAATTTTTACAGGTGAGAGTTTGACACGTCTAGATATGAACCAGATCATGCCAAGTAAACAGAGAGCATAAAAATGATGAAAGAGGGAAATACAAAGCAAAAAAAAAAAATTTGAAAAGTTGCCAAAGTTTTCAGTGGTGCGCATGCGCACTTCACCCCTCACTTCATCCTCGCCGCTTCCAGGCCGTTGCTAGGAGACGCGTTGGCAGGCCCGAGTCCAGGGCGGTCACGTGAAGCCGTGCGCGCTGACGTCACGGCGTAGCGGAGAAGGCGGGGCTGAGCGGTGCTCTGTGTGTGAGTGTGTGGGAAGTGGATAGATAGGAGGCCCCGGAGGCTGCTGTCACTGCCAGGCCGCACTGTGCGTCTTCTGCTCCCGCCCGTGACGTTACCGCAGCCGCTGCTTCTCTCACCGTCAGCCATGAGTGACAAAGAACTGATGTGGGCGCTGAAGAACGGAGACATGGACGTGGTGAAGGACTTTGTTTCCGGGGTGAGTCCTGGTGGGTGAGGGCGGCAGGTTAGACCCACCTAGGGCGGCTATAAAAGTGTGGCAGGTCACGTGATGCAACTTTCATAACGCACTGTCTACTTTTTTTTTTTCTTTCTTGTATCCATATAAGGGCATGGTGCTGTCACATGACCCAGAAGACCCCACTCTTCTATATTTTTCAGTAAACATGGCAGCCTGCATGGCAAAATAGCGCCCCACTAATCCTCAGGATGACTGTGGTATTGTAGCTTGGTGCCATTGGATTATGTAGAGCTGAGCTGCGGGTATAAGATGCAACCTGTATGTGGCCATGTATTTCTAGTCCTGGACAAACCCTTTAAGGGGGTTGACTGTTAAGAATAGATAGGAGGGGGGGGGGGCTATTGTTGGAATGGTGACTACTTTGATGACCAGGGGCTTGTACAGATGTTTCAGGGCTTAGAGAGTCCCTTTAAGTCAGGGAATAAGAACCTTTGGCCCTCCAGCCATTGCAAAACTACAATTCCCATCATGCATGGACAGCCAAAGCTTCGCTTTGGCTGTCCATGCATGATGGGAATTGTAGTTTTGCAACAGCTGGAGGGCCGAAGGTTCCCCATCCCTGCTTTAAGCCATGGTGCCTGACTAGTTAGAAGAGCCATGTGAGGTATGACCACCTTCAGTGTTGGTGGTCATAGACATATCCTGATTTAGAGCTGTATTTAAAGGGGTTGTCCAGCAAAAATCTTTTTCTTTCAAATCAGCTGGTGTCCGAAAGTTACATAGATTTGTAATTTACTTATATTAAAAAATCTCAAGTCTTCCCATACTTATTAGCTGCTGTATGTCCTGCAGATAATGTTTTATTTTCAGTCTGACACAGTGCTCTCTGCTGACATCTCTGGCCAAGACAGGAACTTTCTCGGGTTTTCTGTGAATCCCCATAGAAAACCTCTCCTGCTCAGGACAGTTCCTGTCTCGGCCAGAGATGTCAGACTGAAAATAAACCATTTCCTGCAGGATATGCAGCAGCTAATAAGTATGGGAAGACTGGAGATTTTTTAATGTAAGTAATTTACAAATCTATATAACTTTCTGACACCAGTTGATTTGAAAGAAAGTTTTTCGCTGGACAACCCCTTTAAATAGAAACTATTGGGTCTAAAGTGTTGTAATACGACCTTATGCAGCAGTCAGGGCATGCTGGGATCTGTAGTTCCCCAGGTCAGTGACCACTTCTCTTTAGTATCTTCTTCCTTCCTGTCTAATATAACGTTGTAATCTCAATAATGAACATTTTCCCTGAGCTGCTTTCACAAATCTACAGGCTTCAGAGCTGAAATCTTCACTGTTCAGTGCTTGCTTTGATGATCTACATAACGGGTGTCAAACTCAAGGTTTTAGCTTCGGCTCTCAATGCATGATGGGAAGTATAGAGGAGGATATGAACAGACACTGGACAAGCAGGGGGATTTCAGCTCTGAAGGTTGCAGAATTGTTTACAGGGTTATCCCAAGAATCCATATCCATAAAAAAGTATCATGTGGGGGCCCGACCATTAGGACCCCCACATGCTCAGCCGATGCCGCATTCACTTACTATGGGACTGACACAGCAGAGTGCAGCGCCGGGTGATATTGTAGGGGCACTCCGGCGAAATCTTTTTCTTTCAGACAGATACAGATTTGTAATTTACCTCTATTTTTAAAAATCTCCAGTCCTCCCATACTTATCAGCTGCTGTATGTCCTGGTGTATTCTTTCTTTGCTCTCTGCTGCCACCTCTGTCCGTGTCAGGAACTGTCCAGAGCAGCAGCAAATCCCCATAGAAAACCTCTCCTGCTCTGGACAGTTCCTGACACGGACAGAGGTGGCAGCAGAGAACACTGTGTCAGACTGGAAAGAAAACACCACTTCCTGCAGGACATACAGCAGCTGATAAGTACTGGAGACTTTTATATAGAAGTAAATTACAAATCTATATAACTTTCTGAAACCAAAAAACTATTTTGGCCGTAGTGCCCCTTTAAGGAGTCCCATAGAGAGCGGGTGGAGCAGTGGCTGAGTGTTTGCACCGCAGTTGAATTTTGGGGGGTGGGGTCCCCAATCAACTAGTCATTGCCTTCAACCACACTGCAGCCTTCAGAGCTGGAATCTCCCTTTACTCCCTGCCTTGTTTCTCTATACACCTTATACTTCAGACAGTAGGGATCAACAGAACAAGAGTAGAGAAGAGTTCAGCTCTGAAGCCTGCAGCATTGTGAATGCAGCTCTGGGCTGCTCTATTACTATGGTATGCTTGTAAGAGAGAATGCTAAACGTGTGAAACTACAGTTCCCAGCATGCCCTGGACATAGCACTATACACCAGGGCATGCTGGGAGTTGTAGTTTTGTATAGCTGCCATTGCCGCCTGTAGTTTATGGGACGACTATTTAGGAGATTGTCTAATAAAATCATCACAGAGGCCGAAGCCGAACTATTAATAGGGAGCAGCTCCCTGGGGTAGAAGCCTACACTTATAATGTCCTGTATACACCATCACTGTAACATTATAATGAAGAAGCCTACACTTATACTGTACAATTATATAGTGCGGACACGGTTTATGGGATGGTAAAGGCCAAGCTGGGAGCAGGTGCCGTATATAGATGTTTATATACATTGCTGTGTACTATTATTCTGCATAAAGATGAGTCACATAGTATATAAATGACAAATCCAGTGTTATACCCCAGAGCTGTATTCATTATTCTGCTGGAGGAGTCACTGCTACTTGGCTCTGGAGTATAATACAGGATGTAACTCAGGATCAGTAATGTAATGTATGTACACAGTGACCCCATCAGCAGAATAGTGAGTGCAGCTCTGGAGTATAATACAGGATGTAACTCAGGATCAGTAATGTATGTACACAGTGACCCCACCAGCAGAATAGTGAGTGCAGCTCTGGGGTATAATACAGGATGTAACTCAGGATCAGTAATGTATGTACACAGTGACCCCACCAGCAGAATAGTGAGTGCAGCTCTGGAGTATAATACAGGATGTAACTCAGGATCAGTACAGGATCAGTAATGTAATGTATGTACACAGTGACCTCACCAGCAGAATAGTGAGTGCAGCTCTTGGGTACAATACAGGATGTAGCTCAGGATCAGTAATGTAATGTATGTACACAGTGACCCCACCAGCAGAATAGTGAGTGCAGCTCTTGGGTACAATGCAGGATGTCGATCAGTAGCGGTGTTCCTCCTCCTCCGGTTACATCATGTCTTGGTGAGAGGAGGTAGATTGAGTAATTCTGGTCCTTACATAGACCTTGTTGCACTTGGATGGACCCACCTGCCCTGTATAGACTGCACTGCTGGATGTTTTTAGCCTCCATTCATATAGATTGGTGCCACACAGTGGATATAAGACTTTGTACAGAAACCCGAGATGCAGAAGTGGGAAGTAAATTATATCAGAAAGTGTCGGAGCTCTTATTCTGTAGTTCTGTTCCTTCTCATAGACATTGGAGACGTCCTCAGACTCTGCTGCTCCACAGCTGCGGAGTCTCCCCCGGCCCTGGCGCTGCCCCAGTCGTGTCATATGTCTTTCACCATGACTTGCGTGTGACTTCACCATCACTACATTCTGATCATTAGTAATGCCTCTATTTATAGCGGGATCTGTCGGAAACGATGAAACGTTGCGTTATGGGATGGCGTCTAGTCATGACAGCCTGGTTTATGACTTGTTTATGACCCTACGACTTGTTGATGTAGTCTCTTAAAGGGATAGTCCATTTTTAGCAGTAAGGCTTGGGCTGCACGGCCTCACATCGGACTTTGGAACACAGGAATGCTGACATGGCTACCTGCAACTTTTTCCCTTTAAGGATATGTCCACACTACGGAAATCACTCGGAGATCTCCCCACAGAATCCATGTGATTTCCGTATTGTGGATATACCCTTAAAGGGTATCCATGGGGAGTTCTCTGTGTGTGGAATGGATATACCCTTAAATAGCAGTGTCTAACTGGGACAGCCTTCGGCTTTGGCTGCCCAGGCATAATGGGAATTGTAGTTTTGCAACAGCTGGAGGGCCGAAGGTTCTCCCCATCCCTGGTCTAACCTGTAGCTTTCCAGCTGCTGTAAAACTACTCCTAGCATGCTGAGAGCTGTTTTGCAGCACCTGAAAAGTCTGAGTGATGGCTGCCATAAAGTGATTCCATATCTTATAGACATTTGAAAGGCTCACAGAGCTGCCATTTGCCATCGGAGGGCGCTGTTCTGCTGAGGAAAATTTAAAGGGGAATGTGTCGTTGGTTAGTTCTTACAATTGGTGCCATAAAGTGTTGATGTATCCTAGCGGGGATCCTGTTGCAAAACTCCAATTCCCATCATGCTTGGCTTTGTACATCGAGACTACAGATCTTCTCATTGCTTTATATGGTAACGGCAGAAACTCCCAGATAACAGGACTGAGTCACCTGTCGGGGATGAGGACCGCGATAACTTTGGACCCACCAGGGACTTGTTGAACCTTGGATCTTTTTCATTAGGAGATAACAGGCCGGGTCAGTGTGTGCGAATATATAGATATATATAATCTAATTCTCTCATACCAGCGTCACTTCCCTTGTAAGGATATGTTCACATGGTTCCCCAGTCAATGCATGAACCAGGAAGCTCAGGTTGAGCAGTTATCTATTGCATTGAATTGAAGGACTATCATCGTCCATAAACCATCATGGATGTCCCTCGAGTAGATTTCCATCCCATCTGTAGCTATTCCGGCCCCCAGGCCCCGTCCGGATCCAGACGGTGTTTTGTAGGTAGCACCTGTCCTGCATAGCTGTGAGAATAACCCCGACCTCAGCAATGTTCTGACGTTTCCCACGGCCGGTAATCGGCCTGGTTGTCACTCAGAGCTGCTCGTTCCTCCTATATTCATCCAAAGTGCTGAAGCAGCAGCTGATCCCGCAGTTCACGTCGCTCTGTAGGTTTTTATACTCCTATATAATTTGCCTGTAGTGTTGCGGCCTGCACGCTGCTTATACGGTGCTGCAGACTGCGGGGATTCTTAGTCACAGGATTTTTTTTTTTTTTGGGGGGGGGGGGTGATTTTGCATCAGGCAATTATAACTCACAGGAGGTGAAGAAGCTGAGATTGAGGCTGCTATATATAAGGTCCTCAGGATCCCGGGGTGCAGTATACAAGGTCCTCAGGATCCCAGGGTGCGGTATACAAGGTCCTCAGGATCCCGGGGCGCGGTATACAAGGTCCTCAGGATCCCGGGGTGCGGTATACAAGGTCCTCAGGATCCCGGGGTGCTGTATACAAGGTCCTCAGGATCCCGGGGTGCGGTATACAAGGTCCTCAGTATCTCTGGGTGCGGTATAAAAGGTCCTCAGGATCCCCGGGTGCTGTGTACAAGGTCCTCAGGATCCCCGGGTGCTGTGTACAAGGTCCTCAGGATCCCCGGGTGCTGTGTACAAGGTCCTCAGGATCCCCGGGTGCTGTGTACAAGGTCCTCAGGATCCCCGGGTGCTGTGTACAAGGTCCTCAGGATCCCCGGGTGCTGTGTACAAGGTCCTCAGGATCCCCGGGTGCTGTGTACAAGGTCCTCAGGATCCCCGGGTGCTGTGTACAAGGTCCTCAGGATCCCCGGGTGCTGTGTACAAGGTCCTCAGGATCCCCGGGTGCTGTGTACAAGGTCCTCAGGATCCCCGGGTGCTGTGTACAAGGTCCTCAGGATCCCCGGGTGCTGTGTACAAGGTCCTCAGGATCCCCGGGTGCTGTGTACAAGGTCCTCAGGATCCCCGGGTGCTGTGTACAAGGTCCTCAGGATCCCCGGGTGCTGTGTACAAGGTCCTCAGGATCCCCGGGTGCTGTGTACAAGGTCCTCAGGATCCCCGGGTGCTGTGTACAAGGTCCTCAGGATCCCCGGGTGCTGTGTACAAGGTCCTCAGGATCCCCGGGTGCTGTGTACAAGGTCCTCAGGATCCCCGGGTGCTGTGTACAAGGTCCTCAGGATCCCCGGGTGCTGTGTACAAGGTCCTCAGGATCCCCGGGTGCTGTGTACAAGGTCCTCAGGATCCCCGGGTGCTGTGTACAAGGTCCTCAGGATCCCCGGGTGCTGTGTACAAGGTCCTCAGGATCCCCGGGTGCTGTGTACAAGGTCCTCAGGATCCCCGGGTGCTGTGTACAAGGTCCTCAGGATCCCCGGGTGCTGTGTACAAGGTCCTCAGGATCCCCGGGTGCTGTGTACAAGGTCCTCAGGATCCCCGGGTGCTGTGTACAAGGTCCTCAGGATCCCCGGGTGCTGTGTACAAGGTCCTCAGGATCCCCGGGTGCTGTGTACAAGGTCCTCAGGATCCCCGGGTGCTGTGTACAAGGTCCTCAGGATCCCCGGGTGCTGTGTACAAGGTCCTCAGGATCCCCGGGTGCTGTGTACAAGGTCCTCAGGATCCCCGGGTGCTGTGTACAAGGTCCTCAGGATCCCCGGGTGCTGTGTACAAGGTCCTCAGGATCCCCGGGTGCTGTGTACAAGGTCCTCAAGATCTTCAAGGTCCTCAAGGGGGGGGAGCATGACACATGGATTTGCAGGTACCAGAATCATGCTCCGCCCCTTCAGGCCCTGCAGTAGGTATAACACATAACGGAGGACAGTGTCCCTTTAATAAGTGGTGTACATGACCCACTGAAACTCTCTTACGGATCCTCACTCCCCACAGCTTTCACAACTAGCACTTCCTCTGGTGTTATTTTTGGTGGTTTGGGGTTTTTCAGAGTGGTTGATGCTTTCTTTTTTAAAGCCTTTATCTGCGGCTGCAAATTCTAGTAAAACGAGCAAAACGTCCGACATCCGATCCTATCGCCGTCTAGCAGCAGTAGCGAGGCCACTAGAAGGGGCGGGGACAGAACATGCTGCAGCCAATCAGATCGCAGGAATCGTGGTGGGAGCGCTATAGCATGTAGTCAGTATCGTGATGTGAGTAGGTGAGGGAGGTCGTAGGTTGGAATCAGCATGGTCGCCAGCAGCACAGAGTATTTCAGGGGACTATTGCATCTCCTACTGTTCTCCCACTATAGTGAACATATGGCAGATGCTATTCGTCACCTGACTGCATCATTATGAGGAGGAGGAGGAGTGCGGGGAGACACGACAGACCGGCAGTGGGATACCAGACAGTACAGGCAGTACCATAGCTTTTATAGGATCCCCCACACTTCTCCTGCTTTATGGCCGCCCTGCGGTCTGTTTGTACTGGACCCATCCTGTGCTTCCTCCTCAGAGAGAGAGAGACGCAGCCATATCTCATGGATATTATACTAGAGAGGCATGGCTGGACTTGTAGTCTTCTGATAGGGGGGCAGAGGAGGACACCTGCCTGGGGCGAATACCTGCCTCATCTCGCCTCCTGACCTCTGGCTGTAATTCGGGAGCCCTATTACACTGCATGATTATTGGCCGTACTTACAGCCAGTTAAGCCGATAACCACTCAGTGTAATAGCTCATGTCGGAAGGCACCGATCAATGTCTGATGATTGTGGTCTATTAATGTTGAAAGATCAGCAGCTGTCTACCATGCTATGGCTCGAGCAATGGGAGTGACAGCAGCAGACACCGTTCACTTCAGTGGGCCTCCTACTGTTCCCCGCTCACTGTTTGGCTGTGTAATAGCACAGGACAGCGAGCCAGGAACGAGTGGGAAGTGACCAGTCGAGGCTTACTTGTGTAAAATATCTAGAGACGTGATGGGGCCTTTTTAGAGCAGAATGTCTGATAATCCAGCAACCAGAGCATTGTTTCCGGATTAGAGAAATGTTATAGTTTTATCAGTGGAGGTTACATACGGCATAAAAGGTATTTGCTGGTGCTCCTCCCTTACCTTCCCCCGTCCTCTCGGCGGCTGCTCCTCCCTTACCTTCCCCCGTCCTCTCGGCGGCTGCTCCTCCCTTACCTTCCCCCGTGGTCTCGGCGGCTGCTCCTCCCTTACCTTCCCCCGTCCTCTCGGCGGCTGCTCCTCCCTTACCTTCCCCCGTGGTCTCGGCGGCTGCTCCTCCCTTACCTTCCCCCGTGGTCTCGGCGGCTGCTCCTCCCTTACCTTCCCCCGTCCTCTCGGCGGCTGCTCCTCCCTTAGCTCTCCCAGCGGTCTCGGCGGCTGCTCCTCCCTTAGCTCTCCCAGCGGTCTCGGCGGCTGCTCCTCCCTTAGCTCTCCCAGCGGTCTCGGCGGCTGCTCCTCCCTTAGCTCTCCCAGCGGTCTCGGCGGCTGCTCCTCCCTTAGCTCTCCCAGCGGTCTCGGCGGCTGTTCCTCCCTTAGCTCTCCCAGCGGTCTCGGCGGCTGTTCCTCCCTTAGCTCTCCCAGCGGTCTCGGCGGCTGTTCCTCCCTTAGCTCTCCCAGCGGTCTCGGCGGCTGTTCCTCCCTTAGCTCTCCCAGCGGTCTCGGCGGCTGTTCCTCCCTTAGCTCTCCCAGCGGTCTCGGCGGCTGTTCCTCCCTTAGCTCTCCCAGCGGTCTCGGCGGCTGTTCCTCCCTTAGCTCTCCCAGCGGTCTCGGCGGCTGTTCCTCCCTTAGCTCTCCCAGCGGTCTCGGCGGCTGTTCCTCCCTTAGCTCTCCCAGCGGTCTCGGCGGCTGTTCCTCCCTTAGCTCTCCCAGCGGTCTCGGCGGCTGTTCCTCCCTTAGCTCTCCCAGCGGTCTCGGCGGCTGTTCCTCCCTTAGCTCTCCCAGCGGTCTCGGCGGCTGTTCCTCCCTTAGCTCTCCCAGCGGTCTCGGCGGCTGTTCCTCCCTTAGCTCTCCCAGCGGTCTCGGCGGCTGCTCCTCCCTTAGCTCTCCCAGCGGTCTCGGCGGCTGCTCCTCCCTTACCTTCCCCCGTGGTCTCGGCGGCTGCTCCTCCTTTAGCTCTCCCAGCAGTCTTGATGGATGCCCCACTGTAAGTAGTCCGCCTCTGTAGGGATGGATGTAGCCGGATGCCATCAGTGTTTTTCCTGACCTGGGTTGATACATATTGCTGTATATCTATATGTATCTGTATACCCAGAGACCCCCTGCTCATGTATAATGTATAATCAGCACTGCAGTAAAGCCGGGGAAGTAGGAGAGAACAGACTCAGCGGCTTATTGATGTATTCACCATCCGGGGTATGTAAGCCGGTAGTCTTCATAGGTTTCTACACCTTGTGCTCTTTATTTGCTGTATTTATTGTGCTTGTAGCTCCGTCCGTCCTCATAGGAAATACTGGGGGGAGGGGGGCTGGAGTCAGAAGATAAATTAGGAGGGATTCCCAAGTAATGAGCTGGAGGAGACGCTTATTATACCGCTCCTACCTCGCACCCGGCACCGCCATCCACCTTTTTATATATATTTATATATACGTATAACTCAGTTTAATGCCTCCTTTGACGCCGCGCCATTCTGTGTGTTCAGATACAGATCAGTAACCTTCTACTTGTGATGCGTCGGCAGAATGAAAACCACAATCTTTATTTACTCTATGTTGTATATTTGGAGCTGAGCCCGTAGTAATACGCAGCATCGGCGGGACCTTATAGGCGACGAATTATCAATCTCTATGGTCATTCTGCACCATGTGCCGTCTCTGTGTCGGATGGGAAACCATATTGCATCATATGTTATGTAATGTGTTACACTTATCTTGTGTAAATGTGCGAGGAGTGTCGTCCTCCATGAATGGCGCCTTATCTTGTAGTATGTGTTATACGTAATGACATGAGATCGCAGCGTTGTTATATGGGGAGGTTAGACCCCAGCGTAGCGTATAGTTCTAATCTTACAAACCCTAGTGCCCAGTGCCCAGACTACTTCTCCTTTTACCACACCTGAATTGGAGACAAGAGTGGTGCTGTCTCTAGAAGGAAGTGGCCATGTTTTTGTAGTGCTGGGTAACACCTTTTAAAGTTTAGTGTTTATGGGCCTTAAAGGGATATTTCGGTGCTTTTAAACAATGTAAATGTTGCTGTGGCCAGGTTAAAATAGAAAAAAAAAACTAAAAAATGTATACTTACCTATCCCTGACCCCCCTGCCATGCTTCGTTTGCCTTTATCCAGTCCCCCAATCATCTGTCATCTCCCAGTGTTTGGCTGGGTCCGCAGGTCATACACCAATCACTGGCCTCTTGGCTGGTGTTTGGCCAAGCTAGCTGATCCTGCTCAATGAAGCTGGAAAACGACTCAGGTACCAGACAGAGCTGCAGGGGAGCAGAGCTTAGGTCAGTATATTTTTTTTTTTTTTTTTTTTTTTTCTATTTTAACCAAATTTAAAAAAAGGCAAAAAAATAACCCTTTTACCTTCTAAATTTGTGTTAATTTTTTTGCACAGGGTGTGGACGTAAACCGGACGCTGGAGGGGGGACGAAAGCCTCTACATTACGCTGCAGACTGCGGACAGGACGAAATCCTTGAATATCTTTTGGCAAAAGGAGCCGATATTAATGTAGGTTTCACTTCACTGGTGTCCGGACCGGGCCAGAATGGTGCGCCCACACAGGAAGATCCTGTTTGCCTGAGTACGCCCTGTGCCAGTCGGGGTATGGGCCCTGTGAATTAGGATGCGCTAAGCTTGACCGGTGTGGAACGTATTCAGGGAAATGCCATCTTCCTGTATCGGCTAGCCATCCAGCCTTGGTCTTCACTTTGTCAGGTACCCTTTAAGGCCGGTTTTACTGTCTGGAAACACTTATTACGAAGCCCTTTAGGAGGCCTCAGAAATCGGTGACCGTGAAAATGGAGTAGAAAAAAAATAACATAGTTACCTGCTGCAGGAGTGCTCCTGATTGGCTTCTCCATCTGTCTTCCGGCTCTGCGAGCATGAGGTCACTCGTCCGTCGCAGGGGGCAGTGAGTGACCTCCTGTGGCTGGAGGCGTAATGCTGTCTCTGGCTAACACACACAGTGTGTTCACTTTTTTCAGGCTCGGCACACTTCTTAGCTGCTGTATGTCCTGCAGAAAGTGGTGTATTCTTTCCAGTCTGAGGGTGTGTGCACACTACGGAACTCCCGTGTATAACCCGTGGCGTATTCCGTCGCCCGTACCCGCACGCGGCGGCGCGCATCTCCCGTCCCATAGACACTTCTATGCATGGGAGGATTCCGCATGTGCATAGAATAGTGTCTATGGCACGGACAGAGATGCGCGCCTCCGTGTGCGGGTACGAGCGTAGGAATACGCCGGTGGGTCATACGCTGGAATTCTGTAGTGTGTACGCACCCTGACACAGTGCTCTCTGCTGACACCTCTGTCCATGTCAGGAACTGTCCAGAGCAGAAGAGGTTTTCTATAGGGATTTGCTGCTTCTGTGAACAGTTCCTGACACGGAGAGAGGTGGCAGCAGAGAGCACTGTTTCAGACTGGAAAGAATACACTACTTCCTGCAGGACATAAAGCAGCTGATAAGTGCTGGAAGACTGGAGATGTTTAAATAGAACTACAAATCTGTATAACTTTCTGACACCAGTTGATTTGAAAGAGAGAGCTTTTCTCCAGAGTACCCCTTTAAGCATTTCCAAACGTGAAAATTCTTTCTTTTTTTTTGCTCATAGAAAAGCCATGTTTGTTTACAAGAAAAAAACCATAATATAAAAAAAAATCTTTAAAATGATTCTAATAAACACCAAAAGGGGTATTCTCATCTGGGCTCCGACCACCCAGATTCCCACCGATCCCAAGGACAGAGACTGCAGGAGTCCCTGTCCTTGGGATCGGTGGGAATCTGGGTGGTCGGAGCCCAGATGAGAATACCCCTTTAAATCCCACAACCAACACATTGGAAGCTGTTGTCCCCGTGCTGCTTTATAGGCAATCCCCTTAAGATGATTCATGCTGCCCGAACAGATACAGGATCACTGATCATAACACGGTAAGGTTTATCTGAAACGCAGCAGTGTTTTGGGGCTGGTCTTGATTGACAGTGTTTAACTGTATGCCCATAGGGGGAGACCTGTCAATCAAGCAATGGACGGGGAGTAGCAGTGGAGCTCCGCCTCTCTGACTGTAGTGTCATTTACAATAAAATATCCCTGTAAAGTGGCAAATGACACAGCGATGAGTAAGGAGGCATCAGGGACCAGATACCTCTGAAACTACTAGAAGAGATCCTGCTAATAATTTCTGTCTGTTTCCCATATAGGCTGCAGATAAACATGGTATCACCCCTCTCCTGTCCGCCTGCTATGAGGGTCACTTCAAAACGGCCAAGCTGCTTCTGGAGCGGGTGAGAATGTCTACCCTATATATCGATCATGGCTCCCCACATGTTTTCAAACTCCCCAACCACAACTCCCAGCATGCTTAGGGTTCTAGTTTTTTATAAAAGGGAGAGCTACGGGTTAGGGAGCAATAATTACACTCATTTAGACACAAACCTCTAAATCCCCTGCTTATTGTTTCTCTAAATTCTAGCAGTTTGCAGCCATCCCTAGAGGGCGCTCACTGCATACAGATTATTATATAGTATTATAGTATATAGTATTATACAGCAATCTGTATGCAGCTCCTTCTAGTGGTAGCTGAATGTCATTAAATAGCTCAGAATATGGGACCAACTTAGAATAAAAGGTTTATCCCAGGGTTATAGGGGTTTTCTAATTTAAACTGGTGCCTGTTGAGAGGGGGATACTTACCTCCTGGGCTCACGCTGCCACCTTGGTCCACCCTCACCAGACCAGTGTGCATTGCTTGCTGTGTTTATGGTCTCTGCTTAGCCACTGAGGCGGGGCACCACTGCAGCAGCCAATTTGCTGACCTCAAACATAGTGAGCAATGTCTATCGGTGGTGGCGGTGTGAGCTCAGGAGGTAAGTATAAGTGCCCCCTCCCAATTGCCACCAGTACAGAGAGCCTTTTTAGGTTGGGAAAACCCTTCAAAAATAATCCCTAGCACAGAGTGGTGGAGTCCAACCTCCAATCATAGGTAAAATATAAAAGTTAGGATTCTTAGAAGGCAAGAAATAAAGGGACGGCCCTGTATAAAAATCGCTGCGGTGGGAAGGGTTAAAGTTGTAAATGTGCTGATAATGCACAAGTGTCCATGTTGTCAGCTGCCGCCGCAGTCAGGTGGGGTGCCGTTTCTATGGATACTACCATTCCTTAGTATGGCATGAATAGCGGTGACCCTGCCCTACAGTTTGAGCTGTTCAACCTTCCTGCAACTTTTACTTAAAAAAAAAAAAAAAATAGAAAAAATTTAATTTCTGACATTTTAGAATCTCACGATTAAATTCCTGAAGTTTAGTAATCTCCCCGGGGGGCTCGTGTCTCCTCCACCATGAAACAATCTATCCCCCTGTATTCTGTATTTTTCCTACGCCGCTCGCTTCCAGATCTAATTAAATGTTTACTCGGAGCAGAACTGTGTCCGCGTCTCGCGCCCACCCTCCCCCCCACGCACGTCCGACGCGTTTTAATTCACGGCTGGCGTTCTGATCGGGTCAGCGGAGCACGACATGACCCTTGTTATAATTCTCTCTGCTCCTTTGTAACCTACAAGCGATAATGCGGCGTCCGGGGTGCCAGCGTCCTCTGCCAGCTATCTGTGCGCCGCTCTGCTGCTGTGTCCTTTAATTTCTAAATGGCTCGGCTGGAATTAGTGGCTTAGCCGTATTCTAGGATCTAGGATCTGGCATCTGGCCTCTCATTCTTTTAGGCCTGGATAAAAGCGTCAGAGACACGGCGTCCTGCTCTTATAAAGACTTCCCTGGTTATGGGTGGATAACACCCCCCCCCCCACATTGACACCCATTACATGTTTTATTGAATACACTTTATCTCTTTAGCACTGTTCATCCTGAGCCTCCTGGTTCATTTAATATACAGAGCCAGATTCCCCTATGATAAGGGTGAAGTGGATGAGTGTTGTAATGTGCAACTATACTTGATTGTTATTTTTTTAAATTTTGACGATTCTCGATTTAAATCTCGATTGAAATTTTTTGCTAAATAAACAATTTTTCTTGCAGCGTCAGATACTATTTTAATGACGTTTGAGACAACAACTGTGTTGCTTCCCAATTTAACAGTGCTCACCCTGGGACTGGGGCAGCTGGGGGTGACTGAGGGGGACTAGGGCAGCTGGGGGTGACTGAGGGGGACTGGGGCAGCAGTGGGGGGGGACTGATGAAGCTGGAGGGGACTGGGGCAGCTGGAGGGGGACTGGGGCAGCTGGGGGTGAGTGGGGGGGGACTGGGGCAGCTTGGGGGGGACTGGAAAAGCTGGGGGTGACTGGGGCAGCTGGAGGGGACTAAGGGGGACTGGGGCAGCTGGAGGGGACTGAGGGGGACTGGGGAAGCTTGGGGGGACTGGGGCAACTGGAGGGTACTAAGGTGTTTTGGGGCAGCTGGAGTGGTCTGGGGCAGCTTGGGGGGGACTGGGGAAGCTGGGGGTGACTGGAGCAGCTGAAAGGGAATGGGGGGACTGGGGAAGCGGGGGGGGGAATGGGGCAGCTGGGGGGGACTGGAGCAGCTGGGGGGACTTAGGGGGACGCTGCCAGACCCGCACCGCCCTCTCTTTGGACAGACCACCCACCACTGTACTGCACCGTCCGCCCCATCTGCAATAATTTTGGGTGAAAATCAAATTTACGATTTTCACAAAAAATCTAATCAATTCTAACATTCTAGGCGAATTAATCGAATTAATGTGATCGCCCAGCCCTAACTATACTATATGTATACTATAAGGTATGCTGTATACTATAAAGTCTTATGCTGTTCAGGATCTGTGGACAGAGACAAGGTTCTGTTATACTGGATTTCACATGTTCAGTCCTTTTAGTTCTTAGTTCTTAGGGGAAGTAAGTCGCCACCAGAGGAGCCATTGAGAACACCTTAAAGGGATAGTTCACAAAAGTACTTATCAGCTGCTGTATGTCCTGCAGGAAGTGCTGTATTCTTGCCAGTCTGACACAGTGCTCTCTGCTGCCACCTCTGTCCATATCAGGAACTGTCCAGAGCAGCAGCAAATCCCCATAAAAAACCTCTCCTGCTTTGGACAGTTCCTGACATGGACAGAGGTGGCAGCAGAGAGCACTGTGTGGAAAGAATACACCACTTCCTGCAGGACATACAGCAGCTAATAAATACTGGAAGACTGGAGATTTTTTAAATAAAAGTAAATTACAAATCTATATAACTTTTTGGCACCAGTTGATTTAAAAGAAAAAATATTTTGGTGAACTACCCCTTTAATGCTTTTCCTAGTGTTACTGTTTTGGAGGAGATATATCTATGAAGATATTGAGAGGGAGCTATGTTGCATATGACCACCTTTACCTACGTCTGCTAGTGGTCTTAAAGGAGCCTATACACCTTTTACTAACCAGTGAGAACAGAGGGTTGGGCATGCCCTCCCCCCTAGTGGACAGTCAGCACCAACCTCATGTCCCACTATTATCAGCCACTGGCCCTTTAAGAAAAGGCCCATAAATATAGTTTTCCCATGGGATTTACCAGCAGTTATCACACAACATCTCCTCTCATGTGTAACTATGGATGTGTATACACGTTCCTCGCTGCCCAGCCGCCCACACACAGATCTGTTTACAGCGGCTGATCGGTGGGCCGCTTCACTCTGCAGAAGAAACATTACGGCTCTGGAGACTGGCACAGATGCTTATGCGTTGGCCTTTGATGATTGTATAATTTTTCCCTTTAAAAAAAAAAATCTAGTAAAGGCCTTTATAGCCTCAGGAAAGCCCACCATGCACCACATAGCAATATCAATGGTCTCCCTGGAAATTACTTATTTTGCACTCATGTAAGGTCTTACAGATAACAGGGTTTTTTTGTTTTGTTTTTTTGTTCTAGTGCCTCAAAAGCTAAAACAATAAAGCAATTTTATTTATTTTAATTAAGTTCCTTCTTCCTGTACAGACCTGTGTCGCCATGGTAACAGACTACAAAACAAACCCTGAGTAGTCGGGTCCTAAAGTCCTATCCCCTTCTACTTCTTGTCAGCCTAATATAAGAAAACATGACTTCAGGGTCAGTTTTCTTATATTAGACAAGAAGTAGAAGAGGATAGGACTTCAGGACCTGACTACGCTGGGGTTGTATTGTTGTCTGTTACCGTGGAGACTCCTAGGTCTGTATAGAAGCTGCAGGAACAAAACAGTAGGAAATTTTTAAATAGGACCAGTTGCAAAGTTGCTTCATTCCTCATTCTAGATGTATTGGGACAAGAAAAACAAAAGTTGCGTGTGAAGGTGGACCTATGTATGTGACCTATCTTGAGACCAAAGACCCGAACTCCATTCTGTGTGTATCTCATAGTGTTGTGCTGTTTACACATCTCCCGTTAAAGTCAATGGTAGTTACATAGTCTGTGTAGTCATAGTCTATATAGTTTGGTTATAAGTAGGCCGGAGGGGGTCCAGGTAGCCCTTATTTCTATAAAGAAATACCCCTTTAAATCCAACTTTTTGGACTGAAGGAATAATACTTGTACAATAGTTGAGGGTAAGCAGGTTTGGGCGATCTGTCAGCGCTGCCAGAATACCGCCGCTGACAGATACCAGCTGGAGAGCCGCGCACCGGCTGCCAATGATCCTTTTATGTTCTGCTAACCAATTCAGCTAGAAAGGCGGCAAATATACTGTTAGCCATCAATTACCGAGGGCGTCCCCAGAGCCCGGGATCATCTGTAACGTTGGATCAGGTTCTGGCTTTGAGTTGATGACTAATAAAGTGTTCTTGTTTCCGCAGCGATTGGCGTTATAGGATTTGGCTGAATTTAAATATTATGATAAATATGAATTTCGGGGGGGGGGCGGTTTCCGTCTCCAAATTTAAAGATTAGATATTGAAGTTGAGTATCTTGTAATATATTATCCTGTGTTAAATCCAGAGCTGCACTCACTATTCTGCTGGTGGGGTCACTGTGTACATACATTACATTACTGATCCTGAGTTACATCCTGTATTATACTGCAGAGCTGCACTCACTATTCTGCTGGTGGGGTCACTGTGTACATACATTACTGATCCTGTACTGTATTGTATATGTAATGCATAGTGATAAAACTCGACCACCACCGGGGGGCGCTTTATCAGTTTACTGAAGTCTGAACAAGTTTAGAAGTTTGGGGAAAGTTTTAGCCCTGCTTACTCCCTGATGTCCGGCCGGCCCTGGTTACATCCAGATAAAGCCTCCCCTATCAGTGACGTGGAGGTCAGCCTCCATTAGCCTCCATTCATTTCAGCAGCACATTACAAACGATGTGTCTGGCCGGGAGACGCTGACGGCAGCGATAAGATCACAACACGCGGGAAACCGTTCATCTCTCCAGGAAGACGGCCGGTGCGGGGAGAACATTATGCATCTCTGGACGTTTTCATGGAAAGCGTCTGATTGGCAGATCTCACTTTGTACTTTGCAGATGATGAAGGTTGAAGAGCGGAGAGCTGCAGCCGGGCAGATAAGGAGAGGAGTGCCGAGAGCGCGCGGCACATCCTAATGTCCGTCATCCGTACGTGATGAGCGTGCCCTGTCTGCTTTCAGGGCTGCTTTTTCCAGTTTCCGTGAGCCCAAACCCTATAAGCAGTGGCCAATTACAGCACAGCAGCTACTTCTCACTACAGTCCTATACTGTAGATTGCATGTGGAGGGGCAAGGGGTTACCAGTGGCTAAGCAGACCTGTAAGGAAGGGCTTACGCTAAGCACTGAACTGCAGCTGCTACAGGATGGATACAGTATATACAATAATAGATATACAGGGGACAGCATTTTATTAGCAGTCGGAGATGAGAGGGAAGCTGTGTTTTAGCTTTCAGGCACAGCTTGGAGCATGTGGAGGGGCAAGGGGTTACCAGCTGCTGTCTAAGCAGAACTGTTAGGAAGGGGTTACACTAAGCACTTAACTGCAGCTGCTACAGGATGGATACAGTATATACAATAATAGATACAGGGGACAGCATTTTATTAGCAGTCAGAGATGAGAGGGAAGCTGTGATTTGGCTTTCAGGCACAGCTTGGAGCCTTTGAAGGAGGCAGGGAGGCACAGATTGCAGGAATACAACCCAAGCTTCCTCCCTTTCTAGCCAAGCCCCCTTTACCCCTTGCTGGGGGAGATTAATCAAGACCACCATGAATGTAAAGCCCCGCCTCCTTCCACCCTGCCCAATTTACCAAGAGGCGCAGCAGGACATGTGCCTGTTGCATGGCAAGCGCAGAAATCTACACTGGCCATGCCTCCTCTCCGCTTTACCTTGCCCTTCTACCCGCCCACCAGGCTTACACCAGGAAAAAATTAAGATTTTCCATGGCGTACGCCAGAGCGCGTAAATCTCCCCTCAATGTGTTTTTGTCTTTGTCTTTGTCTCTCTGTTCCTAGAGACAGATTTCCCCTAACAGGCAGTAGATTGCAGAAAAGTGATAGTGGACAGGACATAAGCACTTTAGACTGGAATACCCCTTTAAGCGTGGTCTTATTTCCAGAAGACTCCTTGGAGTTAATGGCTCTGGCAGCAGAGATGTGACTGACGTCCCCGCCGCCTCCCCCCCACAATAAACTAATCGAGCTGAATAAATAATTAATGTCTTTCATCGCTTCCTTTTTGATTTTTTGCGATGAATCTGGTGGCGTTCGGGACGCGCCGCTGTCAATCTTACTTCAGCTTGTCTGTACTTTTATCACCAACGTCCTTCAAATGGATAGGAATCCCGTTCCGGTTGTTTTTCTTCTCTCGTCAGTCGCATGTTTTTGTTTTTATTTTTTGTTTGGCGTCTCTAGTTTTTTTTATATATCTAGTACTTGTATGCAGTCAAGGAATCGTCACTCATCCACAGCTGCGTCTTGAATTCTGCTCTGACAGTACTGTGCCTCCCTGTACGGCCAAACCTGCTTGAGTTATATTATAAAGGGTGTACTGTGACTTTAAATGGGTTATCCAGGATTAGACGAAAGTTGGCTGCTTTCTTGCAGAAACCGCACCACCCCTGTCCTCAGGTACTACAATTCACCTCTATTCACTTCAATGAAACTGTGCAGCAGAAACCCCTACACCCAAACTGAGGATGGGAGAGGAGCTGTTTCTGGAAGAAAGTGGCCATGTTTGGATAATCACTCTAATATTAATGGCAATAAGTATCAGATTGATAGGTATCTGTTTTTCGGTACATCCACTACTCCGCTGACCGAAGGTCCGATCTACAGTTTACAGCACTTGTAACTCAGTCATTTTAATAGGAATAAGCTGCAGTTCCAAGCACGGCCACTACAAAATGTATGGCACTGTGTTTGTCAGAGGAGTACTCCGGAGGAAAGAGGGGGGGGGGGTCTTTTTTAAATTAACTCTCATCAAAAAGTTATCCAGATTTGTGAATGACTATTTAAAATCTCCAATCTTCCAGTATTTATCAGCTGCTGTATGTCCTGGAGAAAGTGGTGTATTCTTTCCAGTCTGACACAGTGCTCTCTGCTGCCACCTCTGTCCATGTCAGGAACTGTCCAGTGCAGGAGAGGTTTTCTATGGGGATTTGCTGCTGCTCTGGACAGTTCCTGACATGGACAGAGGTGGCAGCAGAGAGCACAAGAATACACCACTTCCTGTAGGACATACAGCAGCTGATAAGTATTGGAAGACTTGAGATTTTAAATAGTCATTCACAAGTCTGTATAACTTTGACGACTTTTTTTTTTCTTCTTGGAGTTCCCCTTTAATCCCCCCACGTCAGTCAGCCGCTGTAAAGCATGATGGAAGTAGAGGACGCCTCTTCTTAGTATCTGGACCCCATTAATTCTTCGTTTTACTCCTCTATGCGGCAGAAATTCTGGCTTTTTCCTGTTTATTACATCCTGGAGCCAACACATTAGATCTCCGAGCACCATCGAAACCCTTTGAGGTCTTCTCACTGATAAAAAACACAACACCCCGACACAAAACCAATTTCCCACCGCGCCATAAAATACCGCGGAAACTAATTACTGTTCTTTTAAAAGCAATAAAACAACCCGGTCCTGGCGCAGGCACCAGAAAATAGCGACTGTATTATCCACTGGTTTTATTTAATAATATATATATTTTATTATTTTTTTTTTTATTTAATTTTTTTTTTTTTTTTTTTTTGCTTTTACGCTCCAAGAGATTTCCTTTAACTCATAAAAAACAAATCTGTTTGTTCATTTACAGATATTGTACGCAGCGAGGAGAGCGTGTAACAAATCCCGGCTCACGTTTCCATTTTATGTTGTTGTTTTGTTTTTTTTATTTCTTTCATATTTACTCCTTTAAAAAACGATTAGTCACACATTCGCCGTGCGGGAATCTAATAATAAACGTGATATTTGTCAGACGTGGACGTGTAATAGCGTCTAACATCGTAAAAAAGGTATAAATGAGTCTGAGAAATGGGATTGCCGGCCCTTTTAAATGCTATAACGTTTTTCGTTATCGGCTCTTACGGAAAATGAACGCTCATTTCAGTGCTGAGCAGCCGCACGTGCCCTGCCTGCTCTATGTTGGCGCAGCAGACCAGAAAAAGTGTCCAGATCCTCATCCATGTATGTTTTACAGCATGCCATAAAATGCTTCAGTAGAAAATCCCGCCCCTGATCGTTTTTTTTTTTGGTTTTTTTTTAACCCTAGGGGACAAAATGCAGTCATTGGATTGCATATACTAATCAATGCTGTACCATTGCATAGCATTGATCAGTATTATTGGCGATGATCTCGTAGACTCAGCCTCAGACAGACTCTATGGGAAGATTGCCGATTCGACAGGACAGATGTATTATACACACACACCCACACACACCTCCGCCCTCAAGTCGTGTATGGTATTTTAGTTCCAATCCATTCACTTTAATAGAACGGAGCTGAAAAATTTGCATCCTAACGAGAGGACGAGAGTGGGGCCGTTTCTGCAGCCATGTTTTTCTAAGCCTAAGTAACTTAGGCGCCATTACCATAGACCTCTAGTCTGTTCCCCGCACATCCAGGATCTAGGACAGCATATGGAATTGCCTGCTCAGCCAATCAGTGGCCATGGCGGATTGTCCCAAAAAATTACTACTGTGACGACCCTTGTAATATATTTGTGTGGCGGTTCAGACTAGGGCTGGGCGATAATGGTCTAAATCAATATCGCAGTTTATGGTACATGTAGCCGCGGTAACGATAATTAAGTGATAATATTGACACCACCCATTTATAAGCCCCACCCCTTTTGAAAGCCCCACCCATTTGGTCGAGCCAAACTGCTGAATATTTTATTTTTTAACCTCTTAAGGACATATGACGTACCGGTACGTCATATGTCCGCACTTGCACTTCAAAGCGGGGCCGCGCGGCGGCGCTTTGAAGTGCCGCGATCCCGGGTGCCGCGAGTAGCCCGGGACCGCTGCTATTAGCGGGCACGGTCTGATCGCCGTGCCCGCTAATTAGCTAATCGGAGGCAGCTGTCAAAGTTGACAGCTGCCTCCGATTACCGGAGGCAACGTTTCCCTGGGGTCTAGTGGGGGAGATCGCTCCTCCGGGACCTTGTCCCGGAGGAGCGATCTCCGTTACTGATGCCGGCCAGGGACGCGTCCAAGATGGCGCCGTCCTCGGCTCGGCACTCGTTCGTTTTCGGCTGCAGCAGCCGAAAGCAAACGAGTGCCGATCCCATGGATCTCTGCAGCATATCTATGCTGCAGAGATCTCAATGAAAGATCACAGTGTATATACTAGAAGTCCCCCAGGGGGGCTTCTAGTATATGTGTAAAAAAATAAAAATAAAGTGTTGTTAATAGTAAGAATCCCCCTCCCCTAATAAAAGTCTGAATCACCCCCCTTTTCCCAGGTTTTAAATAAAAGTAAACAAATAAATAAATAAATAAACATGTTTGGTATCGCCGCGTGCGTAATCGCCCGAACTATTAATTAATCACATTCCTGATCTCGTACGGTAAACGGCGTCAGCGCAAAAAAATCCCAAAGTGCAAAATTGCGCATTTTTGGTCGCATCAAATCCAGAAAAAATGTAATAAAAAGCGATCAAAAAGACGTATATGGGCAAAGATCACATCATGGCGCAAAAAATGACACCTGACTCAGCCCCATAGACCAAAGGATAAAAGCGCTATAAACCTGGGAATGGAGCGATTTTAAGGAACGTATATTGGTTAACAACGGTTTGAATTTTTTACAGGCCATCAGATACAATATAAGTTATACATGTTATATATCGTTTTAATCGTAACGACTTGAGGAACATGCATAACAAGTCAGTTTTACCCCAGGGCGAATGGCGTAAAAACACATTTCCCCCAAATAAAAGAAATGCGTTTTTTTTTTTCAATTTCACCACACTTTGAATTTTTTTCTGGTTTCGCAGTATACTTTATGCAAAAATTCAGCCTGTAATTGCAAAGTACAATTAGTGACGCAAAAAATAAGGGGTCATGTGGGTTTCTAGGTGGAAAAATGCAAGTGCTATGACCTTTTAAACACAAGGAGGAAAAACCGAAAACGTAAAAACGAAAATGGGCCACGTCCTTAAAGGGTTAAAGGGCACCTATTATTTGGAGCCGCCAGCAGGATAAAAATCCACAAAAATCCTGCCAGAGGGCTGTCCATTCAGGCGCGTGCTGGAGATCTTCCAGCTTAGGGCCCTATTCCACAGTAACGATAATCGGCTGAATCGGCCCGATTCGGCCGATTATCGCTCTGTGAAATAGAGAGGGCCTTTAGGGCCAGACCTAAAATCATCGTTCCCCCACCGCGCATCGCTACGGTTGAATATCGGTGCAAGGTGGGCGACCGACTATTTGAGAAGCAGCAGCATACATTACCTGTCAGGTCTTCTCCTTCGCTCTCTCTTCCTCCCCGGGTCCCGCGCACTCTAGCATGGCCTGTCAGCTGACGGAGCGCTCAGCCAATCACAGGCCAGGACCCCCGCAGCCTGTGATTGGCTGAGTTGCCTGTCAGCTGACAGGCCATTCTGAAGCTAAAGCGCGCGGGACCCAGGGAGGAAGACTGAGCGGAGCAGAAGCCCTGACAGGTAATGTATGCTGCAAGGGCTGCAAGAAAATCGGTAACGATGTCCCTGCAGCCCTCGCCCAAGGATCATCGGACCGTGGAATAGGCCCAGTAAACGAGCTGCGATCTAGCAGATCGGCACTCGTTTACATCATTGATCGGGCCCTGCTCGGACCATGAAATAGGACCCTAAGCCTTTGACTGCATATACTAATAATACAGTCAAAGGCTAAGACTGAAGTACCCAGTCTCCAGTATGCACCTGAATGGACAGCCCTCCGGCAAGATTTTTGTGGTGTATCCTGCTGGCACATCCCCTCCTTGGTTGAACTTGATGGACATGTGTCTTTTTTCAACCGTATTAACTATGTAACTATATAGGTACCCTTTAATTGCACTAAACCTGGGATGCTTCCTCGAAAAAAGGGTAAATAGCACCAGCATCTATCTGTCTCTTATCTATCTATCTACCTACCCCACCTCACACTAAGATCCTGTTCTGCACTAGCCTCCCCTCCCTCCCAGACTGTGGCTGCAGGGGGGGGGGGCAGGGTTGGGCTGACACTGGCTGGCAGCTCCTCGCGCCCCTGGACACAGACTGCTGCTCCTTGGTCATTGGCACATACCAGGGCCAGTAAACCAATATACTAGTGGCGAGCAGCTAGCATGCCCAAAAAATAAATACATATATATTATATATATATATATATATATATAATATATATATATATATATATATATATATATATACACTCACCGGACATTTTTTTAGGTACACCTGTCCAACTGCACGTTACCACTTAATTTCTAATCAGCCAATCACATGGCGGCAACTCAGTGCATTTAGGCATGTAGACATGGTAAAGACAATCTCCTGCAGTTCAAACCGAGCATCAGTATGGGGAAGAAAGGTGATTTGGCTGGTCTGAGTATTTCAGAAACTGCTGATCTACTGGGATTTTCACGCACAACCATCTCTCGGGTTTACAGAGAATGGTCCGAAAAAGAAAAAACATCCAGTGAGCGGCAGTTCTGTGGGCGGAAATGCCTTGTTGATGCCAGAGGTCAGAGGAGAATAGGCAGACTGGTTCCAGCTGATAGAAAGGCAACAGTGACTCAAATAGCCAACCGTTACAACCAAGGTAGGCAGAAGAGCATCTCTGAACGCACAGTACATCCAACTTTGAGGCAGAAGACCACACCGGGTGCCACTCCGCTCAGCTAAGAACAGGAAACTGAGGCTACAATTTGCACAAGCTCATCGAAATTGGACAGTAGAAGATTGGAAAAACGTTGCCTGGTCTGATGAGTCTCGATTTCTGCTGCGACATTCGGATGGTAGGGTCAGAATTTGGCGTCAACAACATGAAAGCATGGATCCATCCTGCCTTGTATCAACGGTTCAGGCTGGTGGTGGTGTCATGGTGTGGGGAATATTTTCTTGGTCGTCTTTGGGCCCCTTGGTACCAATTGAGCATCGTTGCAACGCCACAGCCTACCTGAGTATTGTTGCTGACCATGTCCATCCCTTTATGACCACAATGGACCCAACATCTGATGGCTACTTTCAGCAGGATAATGCGCCATGTCATAAAGCTAGAATCATCTCAGACTGGTTTCTTGAACATGACAATGAGGTCACTGTACTCCAATGGCCTCCACAGTCACCAGATCTCAATCCAATAGAGCATCTTTGGGATGTGGTGGAACGGGAGATTGGCATCATGGATGTGCAGCCGACAAATCTGCGGCAACTGTGTGATGCCATCATGTCACTATGGACCAAAATCTCTGAGGAAGCTTCCAGCACCTTGTTGTATCTATGCCACCAAGAATTGAGGCAGTTCTGAAGACAAAAGGGGGTCCAACCCGTTACTAGCATGGTGTACCTGATAAAGTGGCCGGTGAGTGTATGTAATATATATATATATCTTCCATGCCCCCGGATGAGTGAGCCCTTACACTAAGCAGCTCTGTATGTGGAGCTCACCCCCAGCACAGCCCGTAGGGACCACATAGCCCCTGTATACACACAGCACAGCAGCTCAGTGCCCAGCCCGCGCACGCTGGCAGCTGCTCAGGATGACCCATAATAGGAAACTACACGCCGGGCACATAACCCTCTCACTGATTAACGCCGGCGCTCTCACCTTACAACCTGCTCTCTCTCTCTACAAGCCAAACAGTAAAGCGGTGGCTGTGGATGGGTGCTTGCAGCAGCAGCCTGAAGAGGCATCCCTCAGACTCCTGGGAGGCTGGCTGGTGTGTCTCCCGCAGCGGCTGTTTAAGGGAAGCAGTGTCTGGTATCGGCATAGCGGGTGGCGGGCTCGAGCAGTGTTTTCTCCACAGCTATTTGAATTTGGCGCCACAGCATGTGCTGGGTGAGTGGGGCAGCTGTACGGGTACAGGGCGCATCATTTTTCGGAAGACTGACAGGACAGAGAGCATGTAGGCAGAGCAGGCAGGTGGGACGCACTGTGGCGATGGTGCAGGCCAATACCTCTTCCCTTCTGGGCTGCGGAATAGTTTAGGCCAGGCAGGGTAGGAGCGACGACATGAGGCAGCAGTGGTGACAGGACGGAAGATGCGGCCGCCGGGTGAGGGGGGGGGGGGGGGTGAAATACCGCAAATACCATCCTGGCAAAGTTGAGGTCGGTTAACCGACGCCAGAGACGGTATCGGTATTTTCACGGTATACCGCCCAGCCCTAGTTCAGACTCAGTTTTTATGATGCAAAGCACCAGATTCACTGTATAAACGTTAGAAATTCTGCTTAAAGGGAACCAATGTTGGGCTCCCAGAACGGCTGCACGTTCTGCGGGGTGATTGACAGGCAAGCAGCCCAGCGACTGACCGCTAACTGGCCTCCTTGCCTGTCAGTCCCCCCGGGAGCTCACTGACAAGACAGTCCTGACTAGTCACAGCCCAGATGACTAGTTCACAGCTCTCCCCCTGGCTCACGTGCTGTATTAAAATGGACCCCAGATACCTCAACACCACCGGAGAGCCGGCTGCCAGGTGCGTGCAGCCGTTCTGTTCCCTTCCAATGTGTTATCCAGCACTTGAAAAACTTGATACTCTTCTGCTTGCTATCCTTCAGATGTCTAATCGCTGTCCTCTACAAAGGGCTGGTGCAAACGAGACAGGCAGACTGGGGGACCGACTGGGCAGTTGCCCAGTACACCAGATTGTCAGTCCATGCCTGCTCCCTGCTCGTAAGAACTATCTGTATCGATAGGAAATACCCCCTAAAGATAATAAGGGAGCTGTCAGGTGATTGCTTGTTCTCCAGACTCCTTATACACATGCACACTCAGCTCGGCAGAACATGCATGCAGCGTGAATAGGGAGAAGGAAGAAAGAACATAAGGATGAAGCAGCTGAAATTTAAATTTTAACTCTTCTTCCCCCTGACCTCTGCCATGGTGGAGAGAGTCGGAGACCCTTGTTTTACACATCAGATATTTATGGAGTACCCCTTTAAACTGGAGTATATTAGTTTCCTTTGTGTTCTCTTCTGAACTCCCCCGTTTCCTCCTCCATTATCAGACTGATTGTTTCTGTCTCACTCACTTCTGGGTTTTTCTTTCGGCAGGGAGCGGACAAGAACGTAAAAGGACCCGACGGACTGAGTGCCTTGGAATCCACAGACAACCAGTCTATTAAGGACCTGCTTCTTTGATGGGACTGGAGCTTTGTCTGCATCATCTGCCTCTCACTGCTGTCTTATTTTTCTCTCCTTTTTTTTTTAGTTTTTATTTTTGTTTTCTGCCAATTGATTCAACCATCTTTTTAAAAATCTAAGGACAAAGTAATGACGGAGAGCCGCCCTCGCTGCCTCAATAACCCCAAGCACCATGTGTAGCTTACGAAGATTGGCGAGTGCACCACTGTCGCAAGCGGTGTCGGGTGTTTGGGGATGGGACGTCTCCGGTTAGTCCAGGTTCCACATCCATAGGGATTGTGTGTGTTCGGCCCTTCAGGTTCTCTTATGGGGTAAAACAGTTCTAGGCTATTGATCTCTACTCTTTAATAATAATAAAAAAAAGTTTCACCCGACGCAGTTTGAGGTTTTGTACATTTAGATGGCATCATGTTTTTTGTTGTTTTTTTTGCATTTTTATTCCATTTAAAGGGATTTTCTGTGACTTTAATATTGATGGCTTACTCTTAAGATGGGTTAATATCAGATTAGTGGGAATCAACGCTGGCTCTTCATTACAAAGCATAGCGCCATACGTCTTGTAGTGGCTGTAAATGGTACTGCATGTAGGTGCAGTACCATACGTGGCCACTACAAAATGTATGGCGCTGTTCCATACAGGTTTCAGTACTCTTCAATCATCTGATCGGTGGAGGCTGGGGATAGGACTCCCTACTAATCTGATATTGATTGTCTATCCTAATGGTGCGTTTACACAGGCAGATTTATCTGACAGATTTTGGAAGCCAAAGCCAGAAATGGATTTGAAAAGGGGAGAAATCTCAGTCTTTCCTTTAGGACCCGTTCCCTGTTTATAGTTTGTTCCTGGCTTTGGCTTCCAAAATCTTTTGGATAAATCTGCCTGTGTAAACGCACCATTAGTATAGTACGTCGATGTTAAGTCCTTACAATTCCGATATGTGGATGGATTCTTACCAGCATATCACAATAAAGGTCCGCAGCCAGTGCTTGGTAACTTTGCAAATACTTTACATTGCTTTTATCCTCCATTCACATCCAAAGCTGCATTCAAAGTTCTAATGGCAAGCACAACGTGATGAGGGGGCGACACCCCGATAGCAGATTATTTTTTAGTATTGCTTTGGATGTAACTAGAGAGAAAAAAAAATCTGTATAGAATAAACCAAGCAAAGTGTTCGCAAAGTAAAAATTGTAAGCCTGGAGCTTTCGCTTTTTACACTGCTGTTGGTTGGAAATTTATTTTTTAATTTTTTTGGATTATTTTCCCCTTTTTGCTTACTCTGACATATCTTGTGCATTAACTTTTTGCGGTGCGGCTTGTTGACTGCTTTTCATAGTGTATTTTTGTATTTGTGGTTCGGAGGGGGGGCTCATCAGCATCAGGACTGTAGTTATGTATCTTATTACGGACAAATGACGCAATGCCGAGCGGATTTTTAAAAAAATGTTTGCCCTTTAAAAATTCGTAGAATGTACTGTTTTATATAAACGGACCTATAGATACTCTTTTTTTTTGCTATATTCACTCCATTTTTAGTGAACTAGCTGTGGCCGTTTTATACTACAACTCCCAGCATGCCTGTAGGAGTTAAAATAATCTAGAATGGGCAGACGTAAAGCAATCTGGTTGGTGCAGTTGAGATGTGCACCGCCAAACTAATAAGTTTTAAAGGGGACCTGTCGCCATTTTCTTCCAGGTTTTGAAGTCCAGTTGTTCTATGGAGTGAGATCTTCTCTGCCACCAATGCACATTACGATGGCAAGTTGAATCTAAAGGTGGCGTCTTACCTGGCTGCATCATCATATGCTGCAGGCTGTAGGTTTAGTGGAGCTTCCCCTTTGCACTGATTCTCTTTGGCATTGCAGATGCATACCCTTCCTTTCTTATGTCATCATGATATGCTGTAGATTTAGTGGGTCTTTGCACTGATTCCCTCTTTGGCATACTCTCCCTTTATTACTGCATTATTATATTCTGCAGGCTGTTGGTTTAGTGGATCTTTGCACTGATTTCCTATATACCTGGCATTGCTGCAGGCTGTAGGTTTAGTGGATCTTTGCACTGATTTCCTATATACCTGGCATTGCTGCAGGCTGTAGATTTAATGGATCTTTGCAATGATTCCCTCTTTGGCATACTCTTCCTTTATTACTGCATTATCATATGCTGCAGGCTGTAGGTTTAGTGCGTCTTTCCACTGATTCCCTCTTTGGCATACTCTCCCTTTATTACTTCAGCATATGCTGCAGGCTGTAGGTTTAGTGGATCTTTGCACTGATTCCCATTTTATTACTGCATCATCATGTGCTGTAGTGGCCTTTTCCTTTTTAGATTGATTGGCACTGCACCTTGGCATCGCACCTGCACGCTCTTCCATTATATACTGCAGGTTGTTGATTTGGTGGGCCTCTACCTTTTGCACGGACTTCCTACATCCTTGGCATTGCAACAACATACACTCACTTTGATACCAAAGTGTTTTGCTGCATCATTTCTATGTTGCAGGCAGTAGCTTTAGTGGGCTTCCACGAATGCCTTAGATAGAAGGGCACTTATTTCCTTCATACATCTCCATCTGCCCTTTCTTAAAAAAAAAAATGGTGACCAGTCCCCTTTAAATCACTTTTTGCTTCTAAATGTAACACGCTCCAGCGTGGCTTCTATCGATTTTTTTTTTTTTTTTTTTTTTTTTTGGCGGGGGAGGTTTGGCAGCAAAACTTTACAAAAGCCGATGACTCCTTTCTGCCTCCTTTCCACTCTAAGCACTTTTTCCAATCCATTTACGGTGGCAGTAATAACCATTTGAGTTCACGTCATTGACTTTTCCTAAAACCAGCAACTTTTTTTATTTTGACCATTCCCGAGGCAATCTAAGGCACTTACTCCCCTATAGCTCTAAGATTTTGGCTGCTAAACCCTCCTCCCCACCCTGCAGGTGACTCTTAGTGCTCCTCTATGATTTCCGACGTTCATTGGATGTTGCTTAGAAGTGATGAATGTATTATGTGCATGGGGGCCCCCTATGGATGCTCGGGGCCCGTCATCAACGCGTTGCTGGATTTCCTCAGCTCCCAGGGTCCTTCATATTTGAGGCCTTATAATTCAGACTCCACGAGAAGCTTCCTAGTAAGAGGCTGCATTCAAGAGCTTATTTAGTTGAGCCCAACTTTTTTTTTTTTTTTCTTTGCTTGCTTTGTCGATAACTTCTGTTTTTTCTTTTTCTTTTTTTTTCTGAATAAATTAATGAATTAATCTCTGCAGCTTTTACACTTTTTTTTTGTTTTCATTCTGGTTGTAAAACTTTTACTTTCATCTTGAAGTTTACTCCGAAAGAAAAAAAAAATTACAATAAATGTTAATAACTCTGTTTGTCGTGTCACTAAAATGGTGTCTTTTTTTTATTTTATTTTGAGGTTTGGTATGTGATCTTAAAGAGGATGTACCATCAGGTACATCCTCTTTAATCTGACCCAGGGATAGAACGGCGCTGTCACGGGGAAGCTGGTGCCGCGGTCCGTTTTTTGAACCGCGGCCCAGTTCCCGTGTATGCCGCCGTTCTATCCACAGGTGCAGGGGCTGAAGCACAGGAGGCGGACCGGCCCGTCCCCAGTGGGTGGAATCCCCTGCCCCTGTATGACGCGGTTCCATTGATTATATTGGAGCTGCGTCATAGAGGGGAGGGAATTCCCTCCCACTGGGGCGGGTTGGCCCTCCTCCAGTGCTTCAGCCCCAGCCTGGTACCCGTGGATAGAACGGCGCCGTACTTTGGAACCGGGCTGTGGTTCAAAAAACAGACCGCGGCATCGGCCTGTCCGTGACGGCGCCGTTCTATGCCTTGGTCAGATTAAAGAGGATGTACCTGATAGTACATCCTCCTTAAAGGGGAACTCCAGCAATAAAGTTTTCATATTAACTGGTGGCAGAAAGTTATATAGATTTGTAAATGACATCTATTTAAAAATCTCAAATCTTCCAGTACTTATCAGCTGCTGTATGTCCTGCAGAAAGTAATGTATTCCAGGCTGACACAGTGCTCTCTGCTGCCACCTCTGTCTATGTCAGGAACTGTCCAAAGCAGGAGAGGTTTTCTATGGGGATTTGCTGCTGTTCTGGACAGTTCCTGACATGGACAGAGGTGGCAGCAGAGAGCACTGTGTCAGACTGGAAAGAATACACCACCACTTATGGAAGGACATACAGCAGCTGATAAGTACTGGAAGACTTGAGAGTTTTTAACAAGTAATTTACAAATCTGTATAATGTTCTGACACCAGAAAGAAAATTCGCCAGAGTACCCCTTTAATATATTGCTTTTGGAAGAGTGAACTAGCTCCTCTCTTGTCTATGTGGTGGTTTCCTGGTATTGCGGCTCAGCAACAACGGGATCCAACTGTGTAGACATATTACGGAATCCTTGTGGTCCTTAAAGGGAAGCTCTGATGATGTAACAGCCCTTCAAATATATGACTAGTTACATCCTTGGGGCTTCCTGGGCAGGTCAGGTAGTTCATCTCTGTGGTGAGCCTTCCTATTCTTCTCTTTGCAGAGCAATGATGCTTCTCAGACACTGTTCCAATCACATGGGAATAGGTCCTCCAGTAAAGAAGATACCCTTTGTAGCCACTCCCTGCTTTGGCTACTAGATGTGTGTCTTAGCTATCTGACACTATACTGAGCAGTGATTTACACATGACACTACTATAGAGGACAAGTAGGAAAGTGAAGGGGTTATGGAAACACTGTGCTATGTGAGCAGAAAGGGGATACACTAAGCACTGGACTGCTAAGAGGCAGGGTTGGGGGGGCAGAGTGTGGACATACAGCAATCAGTACACTTGTATATATTTACGTGACAGCTGCCCTGATCATCATGGGTGGTGAGATAAGAGGAAATCCTTGATTTACCTTTCAGCAACCGTGTGGTTCATCTTTCAGTAAAGAGACTGGCTTAGCTTAAGTCTGTTTTTATTCTCTTTTTAGTCTTTTTTTTTTTTTTTTTTTTTTTTATTCCTTCTTGCGCAAAGCCATCCACAACCCCACGTTTTTATGTTCTGTCTTGCCAAGGCTGTTACTAGAGACAGATTTCCCACAACAACATACAGTGGACAGCAGAGAACAGATCCACCTAGTGGCCAGTCCTTTTAGAACATTTTTTTTTCTGGGGTAAGTTGTTTGAAATGATCGTGACCCTTTAAAGGGAACCAATCACACTAAAATAGGCCATAAAGCTAAGGAAACGTGCTGGTACATCAGCCAGCATGCTTCCTAAACATCCCCCTGTACCCTCCGTCCCATGTACCTACAGCCCACAAAGTTAGTTTAATAGTCTCCCACGCTCTATGTAAAATACCATGCAAGTAGTCACGGTGGGCGGGGTGGCTGGTCAAGTAGTCACGGTGGGCGGGGGCTTCCTCAAGTAGTCACTGGGTCCTGGGCCGGCACTGTAATCACGCCCCTCTGGGCGTGTTGGAAAGCGGCGCCTGGTGGCGTCACCGGGGGGGGGGGTCAGCCTTGCACGTCGGCCACGCCAACGTCTTTACTATGCTGCGCATGCGCAGTGCAGCCGGATAAGACGCTGCTGTACTGCGTCTGCACGGCGTAGTACAGCCGCGGCTTCACCCGCTGTATTACGCATGCGCAGTATAGTAAAGACGCCGGCCCCTTGAGTGACGTCACCAGGCACCGCTTTCCAACATGCCCAGAGGGGCGTGATTACAGCTCCGGAGCCGGCCCAGGACCCAGCGACTACTTGAGGAAGCCTCTGCCCACCGTGACTACTTGACCAGCCACCCGCCCACCGTGACTACTTGCATGGTAATTTACATAGAGCGCGGGAGACAAACTAACTTTGTGGGCTGTAGGTACATGGGACGGAGGGTACAGGGGGATGTTTAGGAAGCATGCTGGCTGATGTACCAGCACGTTACCTTAGCTTTATGGCCAATTTTAGTGTGATTGGTTCCCTTTAAGGACCAACGGCCATAGAAATAAGTTAAACTGTAGGCATCAATCAGGACATCCCCCCCCCTCCTGCCTGCAGGTTACACAGTTACACATCCACTCAAATCCTCCAGATGCACAAAGGATTTCCGGGAAACTTGACAGGTCTGAGAACTAAGGTGGTAATTGCGCTTTGTTTCGTTTTTTTTGCAGGATTTGGCTGAATCCGTAGATTTCCTTTATCTTCTCAGAGCCCGTAGTGAAAATCCCCTTTTCTTTTCTATCTTGTCTAAATAGCAGCGGTGTCGTGTTATTGTGGTTGGCGCTGCTGCAGAGAGTCCGTGAATAGAAGGTGTAAATTGCAGTCAGTCATAGAGCGCGGCCGTATCTACAGATCTGGGTATTGAGGAGCAGCCGCCACTCCCATCCCTGATGAGATAAGATGCAGGTGATGGGGAAATGCGCCGGAGGCGGCGTGTTATTGTGTAGGGGGCTGTTCACACCTGTCAGCTACGTTACTATTGTCTTCTTGATGATTGGATGCAGGTACTAGAACAAATCTTATTGATACCAAAGTCATTCCTCAGCGGTGAGATTTTTTTCAGGGCTACAGGGTATATAGATAGTGTAGACGGCCCTGGCTGGATCATGTCTGTGTCCTGTAGGATCAGCTTTATAGGTGTACAGCCCTTCTGTGAATTCAGGGCTTGAATTGCAACCCACAAGTGACAACTTGTAAATTACAAATCTATATAAGTTTATGACACCATTTGAAAGAAAACATTTTTGCTGGAGTACCCCTTTAAGGCTTGGGCCTACATCATTCTATTCCCCCTTCTGGATGATGTGTTGACCAATACAAACCTCAGAAATCTCACATTGGTTTGTTATCACTAGAACTGGAATTACGAGGGGCTGCTGATAAGTCTTAAAAGCTTTAGGGGGAGATTTAACAAACATGGCGTACAGTGAAACTGGCTCAGTCGCCCCTAGCAACCAATCAGATTCCACCTTTCATTTTCCAAAGAGTCTGTGGGGAATGAAAGATGGAATCTGATTGGTTGCTTGGGGCAACTGGGCCAGTTTCACTGTACGCCATGTTTGATAAACATCCACCTACAGTATGTGTCTAATATATGTTTTCCCAATCTTGTGTTTGTTGCTTATGGCAACAGTGACGGGAAAATAAAATGGCGGAGTCTAAGGCGATATTCACTGCAAATGGGAGCATAGGAGCGATACAATTCTTGTTTCTGCAAGGACAGTCCGCAAAGGATATTCATGGTGATGTGTCGCAGACATTGGGGGGATCAATGTCCGTCATATTCTACTGCGTTGGCAAATTTAAAAGGAACACTTCAACACCGATGATGAGGAACGTCCTGGGCGACGTTGTTTTGGAGATCGTTGAGGCCGTGCACAACCTCATACTGGAGGATCGGCGAATGTCGGCTAAAAGAATAGCAGACATCATGGGGATTTCTCGTGAATGTGTTTGTGTCTGCTATCTGCAAAGTGGGTCCCCGAATGTCTGACAACAGATCAGAGAAGCATATGAGTGACAACTTCACGCTCCATTTGTCAGCATTTCTGGACTGATGAGAACTTTCTGGATGGACTGGTCACTATGGATGACTTGTATGACCCTGACACTAAGGAGCAGGCAGAAGAGTGGAGACACAGTGGTTCTCCTGGTCCAAAGAAGTTCAGGGTGCAAGAATCAGCCCCTAAGGTGATTGGGTCGGTGTTCTAGGATAAGGAGGGTGGGCTGCCTTCACAATGGTTCCACCATCAATGCAAGGTATTACATTGAACTTCATGGACTAACTAAAGGCCAAAAGGGGCAACAAGCCGTCCAAAGGAGCCTTTTTCCTGTATGACGACGCGCCCGCTGCACAAGGGACCACGGTAAAACCAGTGGAGCTAGGCTTCCAGCTGGTGGACCACCCACCTTATTCACTAGATCTAGCTCCCTCCGACTATCATCTGTTTCCAAACCTGAAGAAACACCTCAAGGGATCCAAATCTCACCATTTCTGATGCCATGGCCGCTACGGATAACTGGTTTGGGGCACAACCGAAATCCTGAAAGACTTTCAGAACTTGGAATAGCGATGTAAGAAGTGTGCTGACATCAGTGGAGAGTATGTGGAATAGATGTAAAGTTTCATCTTCCTATCTCGTTTCCCTCTGGGTAAAGCCAAAGACTTATGAGCAGCCCCTCATACAAGGCCCGGACTGGCTGTAGACTGCACCGGCCAGGGCCTGGCTGCAGCAGGAGTTCACTATACCTGTATGGAGTTTATTTTTGTTCAGCGTCATGGCAGATCCCTATACACAGGTCACACCCAAGGACCAGGTGTTGAATATATGTATCCATATTGGTGTACATTCACCCTGTCCGTGTCTTACGGATTCCAGAGACGTATTTCTGTAACGTTCCCCTCGTCTTGTTCGGGGGAAACAACTTGTAGATCTCTTGTTCGGCTGGCAGCAGATCAGTGAGACGCTTCCCCGTCTTCATGTAAGAGAGCCGGCCGACGCCAGGTGCATACCAAACACCTAGCTCCTCCATCCCGCCGGGCACAGGGGAGAGGCCCGGCCCGGATTGCTGCCTTGCTTCCGGTGTTCTCTGAAAGAGATTAATGATTTTTAGTGGAGCAGAGAAAGAGAGAAGCGGGATGTGGTAACTGGGCTGTATTACCGCAAGCTACAATGTAATATTCCGGCTGCACAAACATTGCCGGAGCGAGTGTGGGATTAATGTCAGCGCAAGAATGGAACGGGGACGCTGAGTGAGTCCTAATAACTCATAGAAGGTATAATGGAGCCGTCCTGGGCGATTAGGCCGAGCGGTGGATCTCATCCATGGGGATACAGCCTACATACATGTACATATGAGCTCACAGAGCACAGGGGCTGCCGAGGCTGGTCACAGATGGAGGGTCCGAGCACGCTGGGTGACACAGTGTAACCCCCCTCCCTGGGTGAAGGTCGCATTGGGATATGTCCCTTTAAAGGGGTACTCCTGCAAAAAAAATATTTTTCTTTCAAATCAACTAGTGTCAGAAAGTTATACAGATTTGTAATTTATTTCGATTTAGAAATCTCCAGTATTCCAGTACTTAGCAGCTGCTGTATGTCCTGCAGGAAATGGGGTATTCTTTCCAGTCTGACACAGTGCTCTCTGCTGCCACCTCTGTCCATGTCAGGAACTGTCCAGAGCAGGAGAGGTTTTCTATGGGGATTTGCTGCTGCTCTGGACAGTTCCTGACATGGACAGAGGTGGCAGCAGAGAGCACTGTGTCAGACTGGAGAGAATACACCACTTCCTGCAGGACATACAGCAGCTAATAAATATGGGAAGACATGAGATTTTTTTAATAGAAGTAAATTACAAATCCTGTATAATTTTTTTTTCTAATTTAATAGTTTCAGAAATTTAGACAGATTTGTAATTTACTTCTATTAAAAAATCTCATGTCTTCCCATACTTATCAGCTGCTGTATGTCCTGCAGGAAGTGGTGTATTCTCTCCAGTCTGACACAGTGCTCTCTGCTGCCACCTCTGTCCATGTCAGGAACTGTCCAGAGCAGCAGCAAATCCCAATAGAAAATCTCTCCTGCTCTGGACAGTTCCTGACATGGACAGAGGTGGCAGCATAGATGCCGAATTCGGATCTATTATTCCTATCATGCCTGGTCAGCCAAAGCCATATCTTTGGTGGTTCAGGCATGAGCTGAAGTGCCAAGGTTTGCCATCACCGGTCTAGGGTAATGAATGGTTTCATGGAGACATCCCTGGTGGTCTAGGGTAATGAATGACTTTAGGAAGACATTCCTGGTGTTCTAGTATAATAATTAGATTTACGAAGACCTCTTGGCTATCCAGGGTAATGAATTGGTTCATGGAGCCTTCCTGGTGATCTAGGGGTAATGAATAAGTTTATACACAGATCTCTGGTGGTCTAGGGTAATTAACCAGTTCATGGAGATATTCCTGGTGGTCCAGGTTATTGCATGAGACATCCCTGGTGGTCTAGGTTATTGCATGGGTTCATTAAGACATCCCTGGTGGTCTACAATGATAAATGGGTTTTAGGCACATTTCTGGTAGAATAGATAATAATTGGGTTTCTGAAGACATCCCTGGTGGTCTAGGGCAATGGAGGGGTTAAAAAAAAAAGACCCACTTGTTTATATAACTGAAGTGGTCAGTGGAGCCATTCCTGGTGGCCTGAGGTGGCGAGTGGGTCAATAGACAAATTCCTTGTGGTCATGTTCGTGAATACACCCCTGGTGGTCTAGGGTAATGAGTGGGTTCACTGAGATATCTCTCATGGTCTGTAGTACAAAACTGGTTACCAAAGACACTCCTGGAGGGGGTCTAAGATTGTGAATGGGTTAATGGATGGGCTTGTGGTGGTCTAAAGTAATGAGTGGGTTAATGGAGACATCCCTGGTGGTCTAGGGTAATTATTTGATTCATTGATGCATCCCTGGTGGTCTCTGGTAATGATTGGATTCATTGGCACATCCCTGGTGGTCTGGTGGTATAATCTGCACATAGCTGATCCCTATATATCTTACGTTACAATGTCAGTCTTCACTGTTGTCTAGCATTCTATTCTTTAGAATGAGACCCCCTCCTCCTCCTCCTCCTCCTCTGCAGGACCCTTCCCCGTACACCACGTCTATGGCGCTGGCTGCAGCTTTCCGCTGTCTCTTGATTGACATCTCATCGATGACTCACAGAGCAGGAAACACATCGGAGAACAGGCGCAATCCCTATTGATCCCCGCTTAGTCACTTAAGTAAATGACAGAATGGGCAGCAATTACAAGCGGCGTATATAGACGATCCATCAGCGATCTGACAGGAAGACTTACCTGACGTCTATTAATATCGACCCCGGTAAAAGGGTAAAGATACAGTGTGACAGTGTCTACGTATGGCGGAATCCTCATCTCTGAACAAACTCCAAAAATTATCACCAAGATTGGGGGGATTTTAATGGGAACTTGTAATACTTCTTTTCCCCTGTGGGGGCAGTATAGGTAAAGTGCACATTTATCACAGACTCTAAAAAGTTGCTTTTACACAGAGAAATTTATCTGACAGGTTTTTGAAGCCAAAGCCAGGAGCAGACTACAAACAGGGAACAGGTCATAAAGGAAAGACTGAGATTTCTCCCCTTTTCATATCCATTCCTGGCTTTGGCTTCAAAAATCTGTCCGATAAATCTCTCTGTGTAAAGGCACCCTAACTGATCCAGAAGTGAGACCTGCCATGTTTAGCTAAGGATCAGAATTAACAAGAGGGAATTAAAAGGTTACTCCGACGAGGGGAAAAAATTATTTCCAATCAACTGGTGTTGAGTTACAGATTGCTCCCCTTAGCTATATCCACAGGCCGGTCCATAATAACGTGATAAATCAGACTTGTCTTTGCCTTAAAGGGGAACTCCAAAGGCAGGTCCATGATAACATAATTCAGAACTTAAAGGGGAACTCTTGTGATTTTTTTTTCCAAATCGACTGGTGTCAGAAAGTTATATAGATTTGTAATTTACTTCTATTTAAAAAAAATTCCAGTAAATATCAGCTGCTGTATGTCCTGCAGGAAGTGGTGTATTCTCCCAGTCTGACACAGTGCTCTCTGCTGCCCCTTCTGTCCATGTCAGGAACTGTCCAGAGCAGGAGAGGTTTTCTATGGGGATTTGCTGCTGCTCTTGACAGTTCTTGACATGGACAGAGGTGGCAGCAGAGAGTACAAGAATACGCCACTTCCTGCAGGACATACAGCAGCTCATAAGTACTGGAAATTTTTAAATAGAAGTAAATTACAAATCTGTATAATTTTCTGATACTAGCTGATTTGAAAAAAAAAAATTAGTTCCCCTTTAAGACAATGTCAGTTGTGAATTGTACTATCATGGACTTGGCTGTGGATGTAGCTAAGGGAAGCAACCTGTGGCTCTCCAGCGGGTGCAAAACTACAACTCCCATCATGCCCTGACAGCCTTCGGCTGTCAGGGCATGATGGGAGTTGTAGTTTTGCACCCGCTGGAGGGTAGCTATCCAGACCATTCCTTCACGTCACAATTCACAGTACGCTGGCCCTTTAAATCCATGCAAGTGCCCATTGTATGATCCTAACCCCATGCATATCCTATACACAAAGAACAATAAGAAATGACGGCCTGACCTATGACCTTATGTCCGGAGCAGGGACACAATGCACCTAATATAGATAACGTTCTGCAGGTCATCAGCACCCCTCCCCCCCCATTATACAATATGTGAGCGGAGGTAGGTGTGTACACGGTGCTATGTAGGGCAGAGGATGGCAGTGATATATAGAGGCAATAGAGCAGACCCTACACCGTAATAACCGCCGCTCCTTTATCACCGCTGTCCCCGGGGAAACAAGAAATGAATCTGAAAATCATCTCACCCGTCCCCCGATTTATCTTGCGGATTGCAGCTCCGGATGTCGTCACCTCTGGATTAAAGTCTCCGGAGATTTGTGAGCAGTGGAGTGTGATGTTATCATGATACGGCCTGGGTAGTGCCCACATTGTAGCGTCATATAGTGCAGAATCAATAGCACTATACAAATAACAGCTATATAGTGCAGAAATAATAGCGTCATATAGTGCCCACATTATAGGACCATATAGTGCTGAGGTAATAGCACCACAGATAGTGCCCACATTATAGTATCATATAGTGCAGAATCAATAGCACTATACAAATAACAGCCATATAGTGCAGAAATATTAGCGTCATATAGTGCCCACATTATAGTACCATATAGTGCAGAATCAATAGCACTATACAAATAACAGCTATATAGTGCAGAAATAATAGCGTCATATAGTATCCACATTATAGCGCCATACAGTGCAGAATCAATAGCACTGTACAAATAACAGCTATATAGTGCAGAAATAATAGCGTCATATAGTATCCACATTATAGTACCATATTGTGCAGAATCAAATGCACTATACAAACAACAGCCATATAGTGCAGAAATATTAGCGTCATACAGTGCAGAAGCAATAGCACCATACAAATAACAGCCATTTATAGTGCAGAAATAATAGCATCATATAGTGCCCACATTATAGTATCATATAGTGCAGAATCAATAGCACTATACAAATAACAGAGCCATATAGTGGAGAAATAATAGTTTCATATATAGTGTACACATTATAGTACCATATAGTGCAGAATCAATAATACTATACAAATAACAGAGCCATATATGGTACAGAAATAATAGCGTCATATAGTGCCCACATTATAGTATATCATAGTGCAGAGGTAATAGCACCATGTATAGTGTCCATATCATAGTACCATATAGTGCAGAATCAATAGCACTATACAAATAACAGCCATGTAGTGCAGAAATAATAGTGTCATGAAGAGCTAAATTAATAGCACTATACAAATAACAGCCATATAGTGCAACAGATAATAGTGTCATAAAGTGCCCACATTATCGTGCCATACAGTGCAGAATCAATAGTGACATATGGAGCCAAATAACAGCCACACATTGCTGAAATAGTAGCGTCATATAGTGCCCACATTATAGTATTCTATAGTACAGTAATAATAGCGTCATATAGTGCCCACATTATAGTGCCATACAGTGCAGAATCAATAGTGACATATGGAGCCAAATAACAGCCACACATTGCTGAAATAGTAGCGTCATATAGTGCCCACATTATAGTATTATATAGTACAGAAATAATAGCGTCATATAGTGCCCACATTATAGTGCCATACAGTGCAGAATCAATAGCACTATACAAAGACAATAACTAAGCCACATAGTGCAGAAACATAAGTGTGATATATATTGTACACATTATAGGACCATATAGTGCAGAAATAATAGCGTCATATATAGTGTACACATTATAGCATCATAAAGTGCAGAGATAATAGTGTCCACATTAAAGCATCATATAGTGCAGAATCAATAGCACTATACAAAGCCAAATAACACAGCCATAAAGTGAAGAAATAATAGTGCCACATATAGTGTCCACATTATAGTATCATACAGTGTAGAATCAATAGCACTATACAAAGCCAAATACCAGAGCCTTATATTGCATAAATAATAGCGCCACATATAGCGTCCACATTATAGCGTCATATAGTGCAGAATCAATAGCACCATATGGAGCCAAATAACAGCCATACAGTGCAGAAATAATAGCGCTGTATAGTGCCCACATAATATTGCCATACAGTGCAGCAATATTAATTGCCATATAGTGCCCCCATTAGATAATAATAGTATCATATAGAGCACATTTAGCTCTGCTTCATGTATAATAAGTTAACATCTCCTGATGGTTGAGTACGGTTTTGCATTTCGATGCTATGGCCGTTGCTTGTGTATACGGGCAAATAATGGATAGGCGATTATTCTTACCATACAGTGCCCACATAATACCGCCATATAGGGAAATCATAACACCGCCACATGGTGCATAAATAATACCGCATTAGTAAATTTGCCACAAACAGCAAATCCATAGCAAGTGTTGGGTAACAAAAGATCTGGAGTCCATTGTCTTTTTTGCTGAGATGTAGCAGAGCTGAATCCGCGCAACCGCTCTGCACTCAGCTCTGCCACCCGCTCCCCCCCCCCTTCCTTCCATTTAGATTCTGCTTACAGATTGAACTCGTTTATTGTTCCAAAACAGGAGGAAAATTAGAAAATAAATACGATGCAGATCTAGAAAAAAAATAAAAACCACCGCTAAATGGTTCTCTCCTTTATCGACTTGCAAATGGTTTCCTGACGCTTCTCAGGTTTCTGCGCGGGGAGGAGACGCGGTCGCATCTCTCACATGTACAGATTTACACACAGGGGCCAGTGGCAGGGAGAATGCAAATAAAAAATACCGCCATTCTGTGTAATAAGGAGCCCTATTAGTATGCCGGCTGCAGGGGAAGGCGCTCGGAAAGATAAATGTGTTTTCGGCTTTGCTTCACTCTGAGACCTCGATACAATAGCCGCCTAATGGCTAGAAAATTGGGTCTCCCCCGCCTGCAATTACCTCAATCCACCACTAGGTGTCACCCATTGGCTCAGCTTATAAATCATAGCGGTAGATTTGTTGAAATGTTAGGGGTGGCGGCATTTTTTATTCTCCTGCTCCTCATCCACATCTCAGCAGCCACTTTTTTTTTTTTTGTGATTTATTCCCCTTTTTTTCAAGGAATTGCTAAAGGGGGTGGGGGAAATCACAATTTTCTTAAAACGTTATGAATGGCAAATTGCCTGGTTAGGCAGCGGTATTATAGTGGTGAGTGGAAATCTGCATAACTGGAAGATTTTTTTTTTTTTTTTTTTTCATCTTCTTTTAAAGGGAAACTGTCAGCAATTCTGAGGTCATGTCCTGGCTACTGCTGCTACAGCAAGTGTCCAGGAGGCAGGCACTAGAGCTGTCAATCATAGTTGAGAGGAGGAGCCAGGAGAAACGGGAAGATCTCTATATTGGCGGCTGGGATATCAAACAACGTAACTAGAACACACTTACTGACAGTTTCCACTTAGTTCTATGAAGGAAACCACCCCTAGTTCCACATCTCCCTAATTTCCGAATTAGACAGGTTCTACAGATTTCAGGATTCCCGAATCTGGACAGCAAAGTGTTAAAGGGGTACTTCAGCAAAAATCTATTTTTTTTTTCCAAATCAGCTGGTGTCAGAAAGTTCTCCAAATTTGTAATATACTTCTATTTAAAAATCTCCAGTCTTCCAGTACTTATCAGCTGCTGTATGTCCTGCATGAAGTGGTGTATTCTTGTGCTCTCTGCTGCCACCTCTGTCCATGTCAGGAAGTGTCCAGAGCAGCAGCAAATCCCCATAGAAAACCTCTCCTGCTCTGGACAGTTCCTGACATGGACAGAGGTGGCAGCAGAGAGCGCTGTGTCAGACTGAAAAGAATACACCACTTCCTGCAGGACATACAGCAGCTGATAAGTACTGGATGACTGAAGATTTTCAAATAAAAGTAAATTACAAATCTGTATAACTTTCTGACACCAGTTGATTTGAAAAAAAAAAAGATTTTTTGCCAGAGTTCCCCTTTAATAATGTCACCCCATAGAGTCCTATAGATAGGAGCGTTAGGGAAGGAGCTGATGGGATTATGGCTGCCGCTGTGATCGGGAGAAACAATATTACCAGATAAAATGCCGGGGGGGGGGGGGGGCTTTATTTAACCCTTTCAAGGCTTTATGACACAGAGCCAAAGGGGTAGATTTAAAGGCGTCTTTTAGTACATGTGGAAACCGTCAGCAAGCTGATGTTGATGGATATATTATCTTCATAGAGGGAGATTTATCAAACATGGTGTAAAGTGAAACTGGCCCAGTTGCCCCTAGCAACCAATCAGATTCCACCTTTCATTTTCCAAAGAGTCTGTGAGGAATGAAAGGTGGAATCTGATTGGTTGCTAGGGGCAACTGAGCCAGTCTCACTTTACACCATGTTTGATAAATCTCCCCCATAGTGCTTTGCGTGCACTGTCCTCTATGCTGTGTATGCTTCATCGATGTGCAATACCAACCATGGCCTGCGGTGGTGCTGCAGAGCCGACCTCTTTTCCTACGTCTGATCTGATCTTAGGAGAGATATTGACAGCAAGCAGAGATCTTGTAGACCTATAACACAGAGGAGGAGCGCCCCCTAGGGGCTGCTTGCTATATTCCACCCTTCACGTTAGCGGGTGTCACGATCCATAGGAATTACACACAGATAACATGGAAGCCGATATCTGAATGAAGACGTCTTCCCCCCAGGGAGGCAGAGGCAATGAGGAAGCTATAAATCTTCATTAGGGAGGGACGTATACAGTGACGGTATGGGGAATGACCGGGCTAATAAGTCGGCGGGTCCCCAATGGGCCTCCGCAGCGCCCCCTGTGCTGCCATATTCTACCGGTTACCTGAGGCCGCCATCTCCGCAGCCGCCCCGCCATGTCACCGCTCTTTAATATCCCTCTAATCGCAACATATTAATCCAGAAGGAAAAGAATGTAATGTATCCGGAGGCGACGGCCACGATAAAAGCTTTGGAATTACACCGGGCTGATGAGCCGTAGATGACGTCCATTATTCATTAAGATCCGCTGTGATGTGGAGGTGATCAGCGGCCGCCACCGGGAGCCGCGAGGGGGGCAGATACTTTCATGTCTCCTATAATTAACCAGTGGGAGTCTCTCATAAATTGTTTTCTTTGTACAATGCTGCAGGAGAGAGTGACAGGAATACGTAAGATGGTGCCACAATCCCTAAACAAGGTATCTACCGTATATAGTGCTGCTATGACCTCAATGCTGGGGAGCGGTACAATAAATAGTGCCGCAATAGCAGTCCTAGCCATAATGTATTCATAAACATAGTGCTGTATAATGTGTACAATAAATAGTGCCGCAATAGCAGTCCCAGCCATAGTGTTCTCGTACACATAGTGCCCCCTAAGGTGTATAATAAATAGTGCCGCAATAACAGTCCTGGCCATAGTGGTCTCATACACATAGTGCCCCCTAATGTGTACAATAAATAGTGCCATAGTAACAGTCCCAGCTGTAGTGTTCTCATACACATAGTGCTGTATAATGTGTACAATAAATAGTGCCGCAATAGCAGTCTTAGCCATAGTGTACTCATACACATAGTGCCCCCTAAGGTGTACAATAAATAGTGCTGCAATAACAGTCCTAGCCATAGTGTACTCATACACATAGTGCCCCCTAAGGTGTACAATAAATAGTGCCATAGTAACAGTCCCAGCTGTAGTGTTCTCATACACATAGTGCTGTATAATGTGTACAATAAATAGTGCCGCAATAGCAGTCTTAGCCATAGTGTACTCATACACATAGTGCCCCCTAAGGTGTACAATAAATAGTGCTGCAATAACAGTCCTAGCCATAGTGTACTCATACACATAGTGCCCCCTAAGGTGTACAATAAATAGTGCCATAGTAACAGTCCCAGCTGTAGTGTTCTCATACACATAGTGCTGTATAATGTGTACAATAAATAGTGCCGCAATAACAGTCCTAGCCATAGTGTTCTCATACACATAGTGCCCCCTAAGGTGTACAATAAATAGTGCTGCAATAACAGTCCTAGCCATAGTGTACTCATACACATAGTGCCCCCTAAGGTGTACAATAAATAGTGCTGCAATAGCAGTTCCAGCCATAGTGTTCTCATACACATAGTGCCCTCTATACAGTTCTATCCAAATAGTCTTTCATACCAATAGCAGCCAATTTGTCCTCCATAACAGTGCCGTCTAATGTGTCCTCCATAACATTGCCACCCAAGGTATCCTCCATAACATTGCCACCCAAGGTGTCCTCCATAACATTGCCACCCAAGGAGTCCTCCATAACATTGCCATCCAAGGTGTCCTCCATAACAGTGCCACCCAAGGAGTCCTCCATAACAGTGCCATCCAAGGTATCCTCCATAACAGTGCCATCCAAGGTGTCCTCCATAACAGTGCCGTCCAATGTGTCCTCAATAACAGTGCCGTCCAAGGTGTCCTCCATAACAGTGCCATCCAAGGTGTCCTCCATAACAGTGCCGTCCAATGGGTCCTCAATAACAGTGCCATCCAAGGTGTCCTCCATAACAGTGCCACCCAAGGTGTCCTCCATAACAGTGCTGTCCAAGGTTCCATAACAGTGCCATCCAAGGTGTCCTCCATAACAGTGCTGTCCAAGGTGTCCTCCATAACAGTGCCATCCAAGGTGTCCTCCATAACAGTGCTGTCCAAGGTGTCCTCCATAACAGTGCCACCCAAGGTGTCCTCCATAACAGTGCCATCCAAGGTGTCCTCCATAACAGTGCCACCCAAGGTGTCCTCCATAACAGTGCCATCCAAGGTGTCCTGCATAACAGTGCCGTCCAAGGTGTCCTCCATAACAGTGCCATCCAAGGTGTCCTCCATAACAGTGCCACCCAAGGTGTCCTCCATAACAGTGCCATCCAAGGTGTCCTCCATAACAGTGCCATCCAAGGTGTCCTCCATAACAGTGCCACCCAAGGTGTCCTCCATAACAGTGCCATCCAAGGTGTCCTGCATAACAGTGCCGTCCAATGTGTCCTCAATAACAGTGACATCCAAGGTGTCCTTGATAACAGTGCCATCCAAGGTGTCCTCCATAACAGTGCCGTCCAAGGTGTCCTCCATAACAGTGCCGTCCAAGGTGTCCTCCATAACAGTGCCATCCAAGGTGTCCTCCATGACAGTGTCATCCATAGTGTCTTTCCTAACAGTTCCATTTACAACACCACAATCACAGTGCCAACCATAGTGCCTCCGAAACAATTTCAGCCACATATTCCTTCATACCAATACCGGCCAAGGTGCCCGTCTAACAGTGCCGGCCCCATTGCCCCCATAACTGTTCCTCTTCCAGGGCATGACCCTGGGCGCCATCTAACACAAGATAGAGAGGAGGCATCCAGCAATCTGACATTGTGGCACAATTCAATATAAATGAGAAGTATGAAGCTGAAGGGGCAGCAATGAGACCCTCATGATAGAGCGCCCCCTAATGGCCTCATAACTCACTACAATAAATATTACACTGTCTTATGCCCGGAGGCTGGATATAATATTTCTGTGGAGTATGAAGTATATCTCCCCGCTCTCTCCGCTTGTTAAAGTCCTGGCCAGATGTTATCCGTAACTCAGTGTGACCACCAATTATTATTAAAGTGTCTGAGCCCCCGAGAGTGGGTAATGACTGTGCGCCACCAGTAAATTACCAGCTGACCTCTGCCGCACTGGTCCTCCATCATTCTATATATAATCCGCACTGCTCCCCATCTCCCTCCCAGGCCTCACCGCTGCTGCTGATGTGATTTGTTATAGCTAAACTAAAACATAAGGCCACATGTCACCAGACGTTTTCTCGCTTTTTCTTTCGACTGATGATCTCTTAAAGGAATTCTCTCAAGAGCGAAACTTCTCCGAAAGAAATCCTCAATTGGAAGCGTGTTAAAAAAAAGTTTCTTTGCGGAGATATAGCCGATTTCCATTTACCTTAGCGCCCCCTGCTGTTTGTAGTGGAAGTCTCTTGGCACATCCACCAGGGTGATGGACACACATCTGGATCAGTATGGCCGGTTATCTGGACTTTGTATATAACTATCTGAACTCTGTATATCAGGTGGTATCTGAACACTGTATATCAGGTGGTTAGATCACCAGTTATCTGGACTCTGTATATAACTATCTGGACACTGTATATAACTATCTGGACTCTGTATATCAGATGGTATCTGGACTCTGTATATAACTATCTGGACACTGTATATAACTATCTGGACTCTGTATATCAGGTGGTTATATGACCAGTTATCTGGACTCTGTATATAACTATATAGACACTGTATATAACTATCTGGACACTGTATATAACTATCTGGACTCTGTATATCAGGTGGTTATATGACCAGTTATCTGGACTCTGTATATAACTATATAGACACTGTATATAACTATCTGGACTCTGTATATAACTATCTGGACTCTGTATATCAGGTGGTTATATGACCAGTTATCTGGACTCTGTATATAACTATATAGACACTGTAGATAACTGTCTATCTGGGCACTGTATATAACTATCTGGACTTTGTATATAACTATCTGGACTCTGTATATAACTATCTGGGCACTGTATATCAGGTGGTTATATGACCAGTTATCTGGACACTGTATATAACTATATAGACACTGTATATAACTGTCTATCTGGGCACTCTATATAACTATCTGGGCACTGTATATTAGGTGGTTATATGACCAGTTATCTGGACTCTGTATATAACTATCTGGACACTGTATATCAGATGGTATCTGGACTCTGTATATAACTATCTGGACACTGTATATAACTATCTGGACTCTGTATATCAGGTGGTTATATGACCAGTTATCTGGACTCTGTATATAACTATATAGACACTGTATATAACTGTCTATCTGGGCACTGTATATACCTATCTGGACTTTGTATATAACTATCTGGACTCTGTATATAACTATCTGGGCACTGTATATCAGGTGGTTATATGACCAGTTATCTGGACACTGTATATAACTGTCTATCTGGGCACTCTATATAACTATCTGGGCACTGTATATTAGGTGGTTATATGACCAGTTATCTGGACTCTGTATATAACTATCTGGACACTGTATATCAGATGGTATCTGGACTCTGTATATAACTATCTGGACACTGTATATAACTATCTGGACTCTGTATATCAGGTGGTTATATGACCAGTTATCTGGACACTGTATATAACTGTCTATCTGGGCACTCTATATAACTATCTGGGCACTGTATATTAGGTGGTTATATGACCAGTTATCTGGACTCTGTATATAACTATCTGGACACTGTATATCAGATGGTATCTGGACTCTGTATATAACTATCTGGACACTGTATATAACTATCTGGACTCTGTATATCAGGTGGTTATATGACCAGTTATCTGGACTCTGTATATAACTATATAGACACTGTATATAACTGTCTATCTGGGCACTGTATATACCTATCTGGACTTTGTATATAACTATCTGGACTCTGTATATAACTATCTGGGCACTGTATATCAGGTGGTTATATGACCAGTTATCTGGACACTGTATATAACTGTCTATCTGGGCACTCTATATAACTATCTGGGCACTGTATATTAGGTGGTTATATGACCAGTTATCTGGACTCTGTATATAACTATCTGGACACTGTATATCAGATGGTATCTGGACTCTGTATATAACTATCTGGACACTGTATATAACTATCTGGACTCTGTATATCAGGTGGTTATATGACCAGTTATCTGGACACTGTATATAACTGTCTATCTGGGCACTCTATATAACTATCTGGGCACTGTATATTAGGTGGTTATATGACCAGTTATCTGGACTCTGTATATAACTATCTGGACACTGTATATCAGATGGTATCTGGACTCTGTATATAACTATCTGGACACTGTATATAACTATCTGGACTCTGTATATCAGGTGGTTATATGACCAGTTATCTGGACTCTGTATATAACTATATAGACACTGTATATAACTGTCTATCTGGGCACTGTATATACCTATCTGGACTTTGTATATAACTATCTGGACTCTGTATATAACTATCTGGGCACTGTATATCAGGTGGTTATATGACCAGTTATCTGGACACTGTATATAACTGTCTATCTGGGCACTCTATATAACTATCTGGGCACTGTATATCAGGTGGTTATATGACCAGTTATCTGGACACTGTATATAACTGTCTATCTGGGCACTCTATATAACTATCTGGGTACTGTATATCTGGACTCTCTATAAAAAACAACATTTATAGGAGCTAAACAAAAACAGATCAGATGCGTGTGATGCATTGTGGGTAACAGTTCAGAATCTTTCATAACTTGATTTTTTTTTTTACTTTTTCCAATTCAGCTGATTGGAGTGGGTGGAGGTCCAGGTAAGTGGGTGGAGGTCCAGATAAGTGGGTGGAGGTCCAGGTAAGTGAGTGGAGGTCCAGATAAGTGGGCTGAGGTCCAGATAAGTGGGCTGAGGTCCAGGTAAGAGGGTGGAGGTCCAGGTAAGTGGGCTGAGGTCCAGGTAAGTGGGTGGAGGTCCAGGTAAGTGGGCTGAGGTCCAGGTAAGTGGGTGGAGGTCCAGGTAAGTGAGTGGAGGTCCAGATAAGTGGGTGGAGGTCCAGATAAGTGGGTGGAGGTCCAGGTAAGTGGGCTAAAGTCCAGGTAAGTGGGTGGAGGTCCAGATAAGTGGGCAGAGGTCCAGGTGAGTGGGCGGAGGTCCAGGTAAGTGGGTGGAGGTCCATGTAAGTGAGCGGAGATCCAGATAAGTGGGTGGAGGTCCATGTAAGTGGGCAGAGGTCCAGGTGAGTGGGCGGAGGTCCAGGTAAGTGGGTGGAGGTCCAGATAAGTGGGTGGAGGTCCAGGTAAGTGAGTGGAGGTCCAGGTAAGTGGGCTGAGGTCCAGATAAGTGGGCTGAGGTCCAGGTAAGAGGGTGGAGGTCCAGGTAAGTGGGCTGAGGTCCAGGTAAGTGGGTGGAGGTCCAGGTAAGTGGGCTGAGGTCCAGGTAAGTGGGTGGAGGTCCAGGTAAGTGAGTGGAGGTCCAGATAAGTGGGTGGAGGTCCAGATAAGTGGGTGGAGGTCCAGGTAAGTGGGCTGAAGTCCAGGTAAGTGGGTGGAGGTCCAGATAAGTGGGCGGAGGTCCAGGTGAGTGGGCGGAGGTCCAGGTAAGTGGGTGGAGGTCCATGTAAGTGGGCAGAGGTCCAGATAAGTGGGCGAAGGTCCATGTAAGTGGGCAGAGGTCCAGGTGAGTGGGCGGAGGTCCAGGTAAGTGGGCGGAGGTCCATGTAAGTGGGCGGAGGTCCAGATAAGTGGGCGGAGGTCCAGATAAGTGGGCGGAGGTCCAGGTAAGAGGGTGGAGGTCCAGGTAAGTGGGCTGAGGTCCAGGTAAGTGGGCTGAAGTCCAGGTAAGTGGGTGGAGGTCCAGATAAGTGGGCATAGGTCCAGGTGAGTGGGCGGAGGTCCAGGTAAGTGGGTGGAGGTCCATGTAAGTGGGCGGAGGTCCAGATAAGTGGGTGGAGGTCCATGTAAGTGGGCAGAGGTCCAGGTGAGTGGGCGGAGGTCCAGGTAAGTGGGTGGAGGTCCATGTAAGTGGGCGAAGGTCCAGATAAGTGGGTGGAGGTCCATGTAAGTGGGCAGAGGTCCAGGTGAGTGGGCGGAGGTCCAGGTAAGTGGGTGGAGGTCCATGTAAGTGGGCGGAGGTCCAGATAAGTGGGCGGAGGTCCAGATAAGTGGGTGGAGGTCCAGATAAATGGGTGGAGGTCCAGGTAAGTGAGTGGGCGGAGGTCCAGGTAAGTGGGCGGAGGTCCAGATAAGTGGGCGGAGGTCCAGATAAGTGGGTGGAGGTCCAGATAAGTGGGTGGAGGTCCAGGTAAGTTGGCTGAAGTCCAGGTAAGTGGGTGGAGGTCCAGATAAGTGGGCAGAGGTCCAGGTGAGTGGGCGGAGGTCCAGGTAAGTGGGCGGAGGTCCAGATAAGTGGGTGGAGGTCCAGATAAGTGGTGGAGGTGGGGGGGGGGAACTATATTGATTTCTCTTCAAAATCTGTTTTTCAAAGCGATTCCGTACATCATCAGAGACGCCAGCTGGAGGACCGGGGGTAATTACTGACAGCTTCATGCGGCATAAAAACCCGCCAAGTGTCACTTCCTTCTGTCCCGCTAATGGCCACAGATTCCGCAATTAGCAGCTTCTCATGAAAGGATCTGACCTGGTAACAAGTCCCAGAAATACAGCCTGCTTATAGTCTCTATGAGGTGATGATTAGAGAAACGCTTCCTGAAGCGATGGCCGCTGAATTTACCCAAAACCACCCAGATTCACATGAACTTTAAGGATTCCAGACTTCAAAAACAGCCACTTTTCTGTCTGTGAGACGCTGCCCTCTAATGGTCAGATGTGGAATGACACCAAAGGCTTGGACGCTTTATACTTCTATAAGTATATAGGAATTCCAATGAGGTTTAAGCCGAAGAAAGCTGTCTTTTAGCTTCAAGGCATGCTGGGAGTTGTAGTTACACAACACCTTAAGAGGCCTTAAAGGGGTACGGTGGTGATTTTTTTGTCCTTTCAAATCAACTGGTTTTAGAAAGTTATATAGATTTGTAAATTACTTCTATTAAAAAAAAAAATCTCCTGTCTTCCAGTACTTATCAGCTGCTGCATGTCCTGCAGGAAGTGGTGTATTCTCTCCAGTCTGACACAGTGCTCTCTGCTGCCACCTCTGTTCATGTCAGGAACTGTCCAGAGCAACAGCAAATCCCCATAGAAAACCTCTCCTGCTCTGGACAGTTCCTGACATGGACAGAGGTGGCAGCACAGAGCACTCGAAAGACTGCGAGACTTCCGGCAGGACATACAGCAGCTGATAAGTACTGAAAGACTGGAGATTTTTAAATAGAAGTAATTTACAAATCTATATAACTTTCTGACACCAGTTGGTTTGAAAGGAAACCACAGAGTTCCCCTTTAAAGGGGGTAATCCATGATTAAAGGTTATTCAATCAACCCCCTACTAGATGCCCCCATTCACCCTAATTAGTTAAGTTCCTACAGCGCCACCCCTGTCCACAGGTTGTGTCTGGTATTACAGCTCAGCTTCAATGCAGTGAATGGGACTGAGCTGCAATACCGCAAACAACCTGTAAACAAGGGGGGGGGCGCTGTTTTTGGAAAAAGGGAGTTTTTTTCTAATTTAAGGCCCAGGATAGGTAATAAGTAGACATCAGGGAAGGTCCAGCCTCTGGGACCCCACTGATAACACTCCATTTACTTTCTGGGGGACTTCAAAGGGTTCTTGGTGGAAATCCTATAGAAAGTAAGTGGAGCCGCAGTAGAGCTTTTTCTGTCGGAACCCCCCCCCCCCCCCCACACACACACACACACACACACACACACACACAGATCAGCTAGAGATCAGCAAAGAGACAGGCTGAGCGCCGTCCAATCAGGATGGAGGTAAGGGACTTTAAATCACTCCAACAGTGCCACCCCTGTCCACAGGATGTGTGCGGTATAGCATCTCAGCTTCAATGCAGTGAATGGGACTGAGCTGCAATACCACACACAACCTGTACACAGGGGTGGCGCTGTTTTTTTTTTTGTTTTCCCCATCTTGTATAAACCCCATGGGGGGAGAGTTATCAAACATGGTGTAAAGTGAAACTGGCTCAGTCACCCCTGGCAACCAATCAGATTCCACCTTTCATTTTCCTAAGAGTCTTTGAGGAATGAAAGATGGAGTCTGATTGGTTGCCGGGGGTGACTGAGCCAGTCTCACTTTACACCATGGGGGAAATTTATCAGACATGGTGTAAAGCAAAACTGGCTCAGTTGCCCCTAGCAACCAATCAGATTCCACCTTTCATTCCTCACAGACTCTTTGGAAAATGAAAGGTGGAATCTGATTGGTTGCTAGGGGCAACTGAGCCATTTTGACTCTGTCTCTGGGGGTGCGGGATATCCCTGACTGTCTCCTCGCTCGCCTCCCTCTCCCTCTTGCGTCCAGCTTCCCCTTGGTGGAGGACACGTCTGATCTTTATTACAGCGCTCGGCGGCTCCGACTATCGTTGTACACACAAACAAACTGTCCGCGGGGATTAGATGATGACATTATGGTAATGCAGCCGGCCGCCATTATTATTCCACCGCTCGGAGATTACGCCGCTAAGCCATTTGTCAGCTCAGTTATAGGGAAAGTTTTAAAGGAACGATAAACCGCTTATTATATCCCCCCCCCCCGATCAGAGGAAGTGACTCGGCTCAGAGGGTGACGGACAATTTACTTATAAAACTCTCAGCAGATAGAAATCCTTCAGTCACCCTCGAATTAGAGAAGTTTCCTTAATCCATTTCCCAGTTATATCTGTTTCGAGGGGGAAAGTTAGGTGACAACCAAGATGGCCGCCAGTGTCGTCACCCAAGACTTCCAGGACTTTAATGCACCAGATTATGCATCAGTATATAACCTACATACTACCAGACCATCGAAAAAGCAAGTTCTGCAATCCTCTAGACCACCAGGACAGCTGGCATTAACCCTATCACTATACTAGACCACCAGGACAGCTGGCATTAACCCTATTACTATACTAGACCACCAGGACAACTGGCATTAACCCTATCACTATACTAGACCACCAGGACAGCTGGCATTAACCCTATTACTATACTAGACCACCAGGACAGCTGGCATTAACCCTATCACTATACTAGATCACCAGGACAGCTGGCATTAACCCTATCACTATACTAGACCACCAGGACAGCTGGCATTAACCCTATCACTATACTAGACCACCAGGACAGCTGGCATTAACCCTATCACTATACTATACCACCAGGACAGCTGGCATTAACCCTATCACTATACTATACCACCAGGACAGCTGGCATTAACCCTATCACTGTACTAGACCACCAGGACAGCTGGCATTCACCCTATCACTATACTATACCACCAGGACAGCTGGCATTAACCCTATCACTGTACTAGACCACCAGGACAGCTGGCATTCACCCTATCACTATACTATACCACCAGGACAGCTGGCATTAACCCTATCACTGTACTAGACCACCAGGACAGCTGGCATTAACCCTATCACTGTACTAGACCACCAGGACAGCTGGCATTAACCCTATCACTATGCTAGACCACCAAGACAGCTGGCATTAACCCTATCACTGTACTAGACCACCAGGACAGCTGGCATTAACCCTATCACTGTACTAGACCACCAGGACAGCTGGCATTAACCCTATCACTGTTCTAGACCACCAGGACAGCTGGCATTAACCCTATCACTATACTAGATCACCAGGACAGCTGGCATTAACCCTACCACTATACTATACCACCAGGACAGCTGGCATTAACCCTATTACTATACTAGACCACCAGGACAGCTGGCATTAAACCTATCACTATACTAGACCACCAGGACAACTGGCATTAACCCTATCACTATACTATACCACCAGGACAGCTGGCATTAACCCTATTACTATACTAGACCACCAGGACAACTGGCATTAACCCTATCACTATACTATACCACCAGGACAGCTGGCATTAACCCTATTACTATACTAGACCACCAGGACAGCTGGCATTAACCCTATCACTATACTAGACCACCAGGACAGCTGGCATTAACCCTATCACTGTACTAGACCACCAGGACAGCTGGCATTAACCCTATCACTGTACTAGACCACCAGAACAGCTGGCATTAACCCTATCACTATACGAGACCACCAGGACAGCTGGCATTAACCCTCTCACTATACTAGACCACCAGGACAGCTGGCATTAACCCTTCCACTTGACTTCCTTGCTGCTGACATTAAGGTGGTGGCAGTTAGCAGCGAGCCCATCCCAAGCGTTAACACTTCTACTTCAAGACCATTAAAGAAGCTGTCATCAACATCTGCAATACTCTAGACCACCAGGACAGCCTGCCACTACACTAAACCACCAGGACAGCTAGCATTAACCCTGCCCCATATAGTAGTTAGGCATCTCTGTGCCCCCATATACTAGTTAGGCGTCTCTGCGCATCCGTATAGTAGTTAGGTGTCTCTGTGCCCCCATATAGTAATTAGGCATCTCTGTGCCCCCATATACTAGTTAGGCGTCTCTGTGCATCCGTATAGTAGTTAGGTGTCTCTGTGCTCCCATATAGTAATTAGGCATCTCTGTGCCCCCATGTAGGAGTTAGGCATCTCTGTGTGCCCATATAGTAGTTGGTTATCTCTGTGCCCACATATAGTAGTTAGGCCTCTCTGTGCCCCCATTTAGTAGTAAGGTATCTCTGTGTACCGATATAGTAGTTCGGTATCTCTGTGCCCCCATATAGTATTTAGGTCTCTCTGTGCCCCCATTGAGTAATTAGGTATCTCTTTGTATCCATATAGTAGTTAGGCCTCTCTGTGCCCCCATATAGTAGTTAGGCATCTCTGCACACCCATATAGCTCCTTGCTCTGTCATCACAGCGCCACATTTAGCTGCGAGTGCTTATAAGGAGCGTCTGCAGTTAAAGGGAGATTTGCAGCACCCAGGAGGCCAGCCTGGCCATCCGGTGCCTCAGAAGATGCCAGCTTAAGGAGCTCGGTCCGTTACAGTGCCAGGCTGCTACGACAGTGGTTACGCCCCTGTGTACAGTATGTTATATTTGGTAGTTTATTGCTGATGATGGGGGTGCTATATGACGGTATTTCTTTGGTGCACTGTTGTATATCGCAGAATATAGGGCACTGTGCTCAGAACCATAACCAGGATCCTCAGTATCTAGAATGTTCCGCTACTTCTCACAGATATCAGCCCAGTCACATTGTGGGAGGAAAGAATTTTTAACATCTTGACGAAAAACTTTAGGAATTTCTTCCACTAATTAAGATGGGAAAATCTCAGAAATGGCAGCGAAGTTCCCTCTTATACTTATGGTGAACCCAGAGCTGCCACGTGTCAGCCGCTGACATTAAGGTGGTGGCAGCTTACAGCAAGCCCAGTCACTGTGATGGCAGCCGCAGTGCCGCCTCCTGACATTATACCGAAAAAAAACCCTTTAAATTCATTAAATGATTTCTGAAGGCGTTAATTAAAATCTAATAACAGAGGAAAAGGTCATAGAGAAGAGACTGTATCACAGCGACCCTCTCCTATATATCCATGTACTTGTATATAGTCACTTATAGTAGTTATATTCTTATATATAGGAGCAGTATTATAGTAGGTATATTCCTGTATATAGGAGCAGTATTATAGTAGTTATATTCCTGTATATAGGGGCAGTATAATAGTAGTTATATTCTTGCACATAGGGGGCAGTATTATAGTAGTTATATTCTTGTATATAGGAGCGGTATTATAGTAGTTATATTCCTGTATATAGGGGCAGTATTATAGTAGTTATATTCCTGTATATAGGAGCAGTATTATAGTAGTTATATTCCTGTATATAGGAGCAGTATTATAGTAGTTATATTCCTGTATATAGGAGCAGTATTATAGTAGTTATATTCTTGTATATAGGAGCAGTATTATAGTAGTTATATTCCTGTATATAGGAGCAGTATTATAGTAGTTATATTCTTGTATATAGGAGCAGTATTATAGTAGTTATATTCCTGTATATAGGAGCAGTATTATAGTAGTTATATTCCTGTATATAGGAGCAGTATTATAGTAGTTATATTCCTGTATATAGGAACAGTATTATAGTAGTTATATTCTTGTATATAGGAGCAGTATTATAGTAGTTATATTCCTGTATATAGGAGCAGTATTATAGTAGTTATATTCTTGTATATAGGGGGCAGTATTATAGGAGTTATATTCCTGTATATAGGAGCAGTATTATAGGAGTTATATTCCTGTATATAGGGGCAGTATTATAGTAGTTATATTCTTGTATATAGGAGGCAGTATTATAGGAGTTATATTCCTGTATATAGGGAGCAGTATTATAGTAGTTATTTAATTGATTTTTAATATAGGCCTAGCGGCATTAGTATCAGCCATAGATGGGATGTGCAGCCGTTCCATTCTCTCCAGTTCGTGTTTTACAGTTCTCCCTCTCTGAACAGCTAGCACTCCTTTATAAGACCCACATGACCAAAATTAGCAGGATATGTCTGTGCTCACATGTCTGGACCTTATGTCTTCCCCATTCTGTGAGAGCAGCAATGGTAAGTGTAATACCATATCCATACTTGTGTCGTTTGGGGGCAGCCTTCCCCGCCGGTGGTGCTGGCCGGGTTTTGGTGGGGCTTTTTGGGTCTGGTCCTGTGACATTGGGGTTGCAGGGCCATTCCATGGCCCTAGTAGTTATATTCCTGTATATAGGAGCAGTATTATAGTAGTTATATCCCTGTATATAGGGAGCAGTATTATAGTAGTTATATCCCTGTATATAGGGAGCAGTATTATAGTAGTTATATTCTTGTATTTAGGAGCAGTATTATAGTAGTTATATTCCTGTATATAGGAGGCAGTATTATAGTAGTTATATTCTTGTATATAGGGAGCAGTATTATAGTAGTTATGTTCTTGTATATAGGGGCAGTATTATAGTAGTTATATTCTTGTATATAGGAGCAGTATTATAGGAGTTATATTCTTGTATATAGGGGATAGTATTACAGTAGGTATATTCTTTTAAAACAGGGGGCAGTATAGGAGTTCTAGAATGGTATATAGGAGCAGTATTTTAGGGACCCTTGTGATACATTATAATCATTTGTGGGTAAACCTTGCAATATGTGTAACGTTTCCCTACAGCACCTCTGCAGGGGAAGTGAAGCATTACAGTAGCAGGTTAGATATATGGGTTACTCTTGTAATGAATGACAGGATTGTTGTATTTACTCTCCAATCTGCTTGTCTTTATTATGTTTGGATTCTATATTAATCTATAGGATAATGTCTATCTGTTGGCCATGATCCAGTCTTCACCAGTCAGTTCTCCCTTAAACTGTCTTCATGGGTAAAAGTAAAAGTTGTCAGAGCAAATGATTTTGTGATAAGGACATAGAAGCCGATGTAGCTGAGCCGAGTTGCTGTGTCCGTGTCCCAGGGCTGTGGTTGTTTTTGTTCTGTTTTATTCCTCGTCATTGTGAAGGAGCAGATACGGCTGAGGCCTGGAGCAGAGAAAACTCATAGTCCCAGCACAATCTCTGCCGCTCATCTGCAACATGAAACTCACACTGAGAAAAAATATATATATAAAAACAACAAAAACATAGAATAAAAACTCCACACACAAAAAACAATAAAACAGAGGGCAGCGTGACTTTCAGGAATAAATTCCAGCCGCTTTCCTTTTATACTGTCGCCGTGTCTCTCCGGATCCTTTTATCAGTTGTGTCTGTGAGCTCCTAACTCATCGCCCGCTGTCAGTGCCATCCCCGACCCTGTAAGTGACAACCACAAACAACAACACATCTCTACACTCTGCTACAGGATTCAATAGAAATACGCTTCACAATGTATTCCTGTAAAGACAAAGCAAATGTAATGCTGGTATAACCTGGGTATATACTGTATATAATTATATATGCACAGCTGGTATAACCTGGGTATATACTGTATATAATTATATATGTACAGCTGGTATAACCTGGGTATTTCCTGTATATAATTATATATGTACAGCTGGTATAACCTGGGTATATCCTGTATATAATTATATATGTACAGCTGGTATAACCTGTGTATATACTATATATAATTATATATGTACAGCTGGTATAACCTGGGTATATCTTGTATATAAATATATATGTACAGCTGCTATAACCTGGGTATCTCCTGTATATAATTATATATGTACAGCTGGTATAACCTGGGTATATCTTGTATATAAATATATATGTACGGCTGGTATAACCTGGGGATCTCCTGTATATAATTATACATGTACAGCTGGTATAACCTGGGGATATACTGTATATAATTATATATGTACAGCTGGTATAACCTGGGTATCTCCTGTATACAATTATATATGTACAGCTGGTATAACCTGGGTATATACTGTATATAATTATATATGTACAGCTGGTATAACCTGGGGATCTCCTGTATATAATTATGTATGTACAGCTGGTATAACCTGGGTATCTTCTGTATATAATTATATACGTACAGCTGGTATAACCTGGGTATCTTCTACATATATGACAATATCACTCTGGAGTTTTTCTAGCTTAGGGGTTATTAGAAACATTTTGCTGGGTCAGGGTAGCGCCAGCAGCAATGTGTGAAGTTCTATTGTATCGTCGACAGCACAGCGCAGGGTCAGCAGGTTCACTCGAGAAAATCCACACTTGATCAGTTCCAACTTATGTTAGTTAAACCATGATTAATGATTTAAGCCGTCTCTTGTTACTAAGATTTTCTTGTCACCTGAGCAAACATATAGCAGGATGTAAACTACCTAACCCCGATTTACTCACAGTAATTCCAATTTACTCTATATCAGATATGTCACTCTTATGGCACTAAGAATTTCTGGCACTCACTAAGTACTATAATACTGCTCCTATATACAAGAATATAACTACTATAATACTGTCCCTATATACAGGAATATAACTACTATAATACTGCTCCTATATACAGGAATATAACTACTATAATACTGCTCCTATATACAGGAATATAACTACTATAATACTGCCCCTATATACAGGAATATAACTACTATAATACTGCTCCTATATACAAGAATATAACTACTATAATACTGCTCCTATATACAGGAATATAACTACTATAATACTGCTTCTATATACAGGAATATAACTACTATAATACTGCCTCCTATATACAGGAATATAACTACTATAATACTGCCCCCTATATACAGGAATATAACTACTATAATACTGCTCCTATATACAGGAATATAACTACTATAATACTGCCCCCTATATACAGGAATATAACTACTATAATACTGCTCCTATATACAGGAATATAACTACTATAATACTGCCCCCTATATACAGGAATATAACTACTATAATACTGCTCCTATATACATGAATATAACTACTATAATACTGCCTCCTATATACAGGAATATAACTACTATAATACTGTTCCTATATACAGGAATATAACTACTATAATACTGCTCCTATATACAGGGATATAACTACTATAATACTGCTCCTATATACAGGAATATAACTACTATAATACTGCTCCTATATACAAGAATATAACTACTATAATACTGCTCCTATATACAGGGATATAACTACTATAATACTGCTCCTATATACATGAATATAACTACTATAATACTGCTCCTATATACAGGAATATAACTACTATAATACTGCTCCTATATACAGGAATATAACTACTATAATACTGCTCCCTATATACAGGAATATAACTACTATAATACTGCCCCTATATACAGGGATATAACTACTATAATACTGCCTCCTATATACAGGGATATAACTACTATAATACCGCTCCTATATACAGGAATATAACTACTATAATAATAATCCTATATACAGGAATATAACTACTATAATACTGCCCCTATATACAGGGATATAACTACTATAATACTGCTCCTATATACAGGAATATAACTACTATAATAGTGCCCCCTATATACAGGAATATAACTACTATAATACTGCTCCTATATACAGGGATATAACTACTATAATACTGCTCCTATATACAGGGATATAACTACTATAATACTGCTCCTATATACAAGGATATAACTACTATAATACCGCCATCTTCAGGAATCCTGGCAGTAATGTTATTGTATATATTCATCCATTGGGAGTCCCGGGGATTATCTTCGCCATTGTTCTCTCTCCTCAGCTATTCCGCTCTGTCTATAGGTCGTATATTGGAGATCAGATGGTGTAAATCCGGCGCCATACGGTGATTCTCAATAGTATAGACTCTTTAATTGTAAGGTTGAGTATTGTGCGGTGTATATTAATGCTGCATACATTACCGCCGTCAGCCTTGTCTCTATTGGGATGTACCTGATGGAGTTTCCTCCGCAGATCCTGATGAGGTCGGATCCCTCGTACCTGTATCCTGTGAACTCCTGGTCTGATCCCTTTCTGCCTCTCTGGTCCCTGATCGATGACTCACTCTCCGTTCTCTGCGCTGTTTATGATGTCGCGGATCAGTCACGCAGATCAGAGAGCAGCGCAGAACAATATTCAGCACTGTACCCCCCCCCCCCCCCCCCCCATGGGTCTCTTCCTCACCGGGAAGCCGGATCACTTCTGAATTATTTATAAGAAGAAATGACTGGCGTTTCGAGAGTTCTAAAATTTTATATCGACATAAGAAATCCTCTCTGGTTATTACGCCCTGAATAAATATAACTCAGCACTGACGGAGTTAACTGTATCCCAATTGAAGAGTGCAATCTTATGGCATTGGGTAAAAACCAACATGGCTTCCACCATAGGGGCTTCCACCTTGAGGGCCATTGGTGGACTGCCCCGAACTCCTGAAAAACACCCCCCTCAGCTGATGCTGCCACCCAGGGCTATATGTACCATGAGGCGAGATGAGTATCTTGCCTCAGGTGACAGGTTTCAGAGTCCGAGAGGAACGGCTTGTCCCATGTAGTGGCCATAAGTCTACCAACTTAACGCCGCTCACGTTCTGTACTGTTGGCCCCTCTGAACGCATACAGGGCCAGGACTAGGGACTATCTAAGCAGGGCACATGGCTAGCTACTGGGGACATATCTACTGGTACCAGTTACCCAGGAGAGGGCAGTTACCTACTAAGGGAAAAGTACCTATGAGGGGGAGGTAATCTGGCTAACTGCAGGGGGGGGGGGGACAGCCTACTGGTGGGTACTACCTACAATGAAGAAACTATGTACTGGGGAAGGCATCTATCTTTCTACTGGGGGCAAATACCTACTAGAGGGGTACCTATCTACCTACTGGGGCAAATACCTACTGGAAGAGGTACCTATCTACCTACTGGGGGCATATACCTACTGGAGGAGGTACCTATCTACCTTCTGGGGGCATATACCTACTGGGGGAAGTACCTATCTACCTACTTGGGGGCATATTCCTACTGGCGGAGGTTCCTATGAACAAACTATGGGCATATACGTACTGTGTGAGGCACCGTTACCTGTCTACCTACTGGGGGCATATACCTACTGGAGGAGGTACCTATCTACCTACTAGGGGCCTATACCTACTGGAGGAGGTACCTATCTACCCACTAGGGGCCTATACCTACTGGAGGAGGTACCTATCTACCTACTGGGGGCATATACCTACTGGAGGAGGTACCTATCTACCTACTGGGGGCATATACCTACTGGAGGAGGTACCTATCTACCTACTAGTGGCCTATACCTACTGGAGGAGGTACTTATCTACCTACTGGGGGCATATACCTACTGGAGGAGGTACCTATCTACCTACTGGGGGCATATAACTACTGGAGGAGGTACCTATCTACCTACTGGGGGCCTATACCTACTTGGGGAAGTACCTATCTACTCACTAGGGTAGGCATCTATCTTTCTACTGGGGGCATATACATGCTGTAGGAGGTACCTATCTACCTACGTGGGGGCATATTCCTTCTGGCGGAGGTTCCTATGAACAAACTTTGGGCATATACTGTGTGAGGCACCGTTACCTGTCTACCTATTGGGGGCATATACCTACTGAAGGAGGTACCTATCTACCTACTAGGGGCCTATATCTACTGGAGGAGGTACCTACCTACTAGGGGGCTATACCTACTGGAGGAGGTACCTATCTACCTACTGGGGGCCTATACCTACTGAAGTACATACCTATCTACCTACTGGTGGCATATACCTACTGGAGGAGGTACCTATCTACCTACTGGGGGCCTATACCTACTGGAGGAGGTACCTATCTACCTACTGGGGGCCTATACCTACTGGAGGAGGTACCTATCTACCTACTGGGGGCCTATAACTACTGGAGGAGGTACCTATCTACCTACTGGGGGCCTATAACTACTGGAGGAGGTACCTATCTACCTACTGGGGGCCTATACCTACTGGAGGAGGTACCTATCTACCTACTGGGGGCATATACCTACTGGAGGAGGTACCTATCTACCTACTGGGGGCATATACCTACTGGAGGAGGTACCTATCTACCTACTGGAGATATATACCTACTGGAGGAGGTACCTATCTATCTACTGGGGGCCTATAACTACTGGAGGAGGTACCTATCTACCTACTGGGGGCCTATAACTACTGGAGGAGGTACCTATCTACCTACTGGGGGCATATACCTACTGGAGGAGGTACCTATCTACCTACTGGGGCCTATACCTACTGGAGGAGGTACCTATCTACCTACTGGGGGCCTATAACTACTGGAGGAGGTACCTATCTACCTACTGGAGGAGGTACCTATCTACCTACTGGGGGCCTATACCTACTGAAGTACATACCTATCTACCTACTGGTGGCATAAACCTACTGGAGGAGGTACCTATCTACCTACTGGGGGCCTATACCTACTGAAGTACATACCTATCTACCTACTGGTGGCATATACCTACTGGAGGAGGTACCTATCTACCTACTGGGGGCCTATAACTACTGGAGGAGGTACCTATCTACCTACTGGGGGCCTATAACTACTGGAGGAGGTACCTATCTACCTACTGGGGGCATATACCTACTGGAGGAGGTACCTATCTACCTACTGGGGGCCTATAACTACTGGAGGAGGTACCTATCTACCTACTGGGGGCATATACCTACTGGAGGAGGTACCTATCTACCTACTGGGGGCCTATAACTACTGGAGGAGGTACCTATCTACCTACTGGAGATATATACCTATGCCTGAGGCACCTATGGACATTTACCTACTGGGGGCATCTACCTATTGGAGGAGGTTTCTATCCTCTCTCTCTCTCTCTCTCTCTCTCTCTCTGTCTCTCACAAACCTTCTAAATGGATGGATGGGGGGAGCTAGAAAAGACTTTATATAACATGTCCGCCGCCCCCCAGCAACATGCGAGAGGAGATGGGAGTATTTTTTATCTTGTTGCGGAGCGACTATAACACCGTGATTATTTTATCTATTTTCCTAATGTTATAAATCTTCCAGACGTGTTTCACATCCCGGCTAAACATCTTAATCCCCGGCTGTAGGTTTTGTGTTATACAATCGGGGGAAGATAAATGAGCTGAAAGCCTTTTACCTAACAGGGGAGAGGAGCGGCGGCGGGGTCAGAGGGCGCCCATTACCAGATAATACACAGCGCCTTATACAGGACTGATCCCTGCTGGATGGGAATATAGGGAATACCCAGCACTGCGAGGGGTTAATCTGCACAGAGGAGGCCAGAGATTATCTACAGAGGAGAACACACACCTGTATATCAGTATAATGATGTATGACTGGATTACTATACCGTACATTATATACTGCCGCCATAGCAACCCACTCATCTACATAATGTAGGGGAAGCACACAGCTGATGAATGCCGATATAATATAATGTATGTACTTGTATATAGGGGCAGTATTGTAGTAGTTATATTCTTGTATATATAAGCAGTATTATAGTAGTTATATTCCTGTATATAGGAGCAGTATTATAGTAGTTATATTCCTGTATATAGGGAGCAGTATTATAGTAGTTAGTGCCCCTACGCTAAATAAAAAACACATCAGAATTTTGTGTATGAATTGATCAAGCCATACTGCCCCATGTACCTCGTGCCGGTATCTGATACACATGGGTCCCTACACTAAGTCCACACCGTGCCAGTCAGTGGCCACCAACCCCGCGGGCGTGCACAGTCAGGGAACGGGGGCCATGGGACGGCCCTGCGACCCCCATGCCACAGGACCAGACCCAAAAACACCACACCAGAACCCGGCCAGCACCGCCGGCGGAGAAGGTCGCCCCCAAGCAGCACAAGTCTGGATAAGGTATTACACTCACCATAGCTGCAACAAACAGAATAGGAAAAGACAGGAGGGATTAAAACCATGTGCACTCAGGTGTCTCCTGCTAATTGCGGTCATGTGGGTCTCACCAGGAGGAGTGCAAAACATGTTCACCCTCTCTGAACAGCTAGCACTCCTTTATAAGACCCACATGACCAAAATTAGCAGGATATGCCTGTGCTCACATGTCTGGACCCTATGTCTTCCCCATTCTGTGAGAGCAGCAATGGTAAGTGTAATACCATATCCATACTGGTGTCGTTTGGGGGCAGCCTTCCCCGCCGGTGGTGCTGGCTGGGTTTTGGTGGGGCTTTTTGGGTCTGGTCCTGTGACATTGGGGTTGCAGGGCCGTTCCATGGCCTCCCTTCCCTGCACGTGCACGCTTTGCGGGGTTGGCGGTCGCTGACCGACACGGTGTGGAGTTAGCGTAGGGACCCGTGTGGACCAGAGGACCTGCGCGGTGGTACACGGGGCAATATGGCTTGATCAATTCATATACAGACACTCTGGTGTTGATTTTTAATATAGGCCTAGCGGCATTAGTATCAGCCATAGATGGGATGTGCAGCGGTTCCATTCTCTCCAGTTCGTATTATAGTAGTTATATTCCTGTATATAGGAGCAGTATTATAGTAGTTATATTCCTGTATATAGGAGCAGTATTATAGTAGTTATATCCCTGTATATAGGAGCAGTATTATAGTAGTTATATCCCTGTATATAGGAGGCAGTATTATAGTAGTTATATTCCTGTATATAGGAGCAGTATTATAGTAGTTATATTCCTGTATATAGGGGGCAGTATTATAGTAGTTATATTCCTGTATATAGGGAGCAGTATTATAGTAGTTATATTGCTGTATATAGGAGCAGTATTATAGTAGTTATATTCCTGTATATAGGAGCTGTATTATAGTAGTTATATTCTTGTATATAGGAGCAGTATTATAGTAGTTATATTCTTGTATATAGGAGCAGTATTATAGTAGTTATATTCCTGTATATAGGAGCAGTATTATAGTAGTTATACACGAACTGGAGAGAATGGAACGGCTGCACATCCCATCTATGGCTGATACTAATGCCGCTAGGCCTATATTAAAAATCAACACCAGAGTGTCTGTATATGAATCGATCAAGCCATATTGCCCCTGGTCCACACGGGTCCCTACGCTAACTCCACACCGTGTCGGTCAGCGACCGCCAACCCCGCAAAGCGTGCACATGCAGGGAAGGGAGGCCATGGAACGGCCCTGCAACCCCAATGTCACAGGACCAGACCCAAAAAGCTCCACCAAAACCCGGCCAGCACCATCGGCGGGGAAGGCTGCCCCCAAACGACACCAGTATGGATATGGTATTACACTTACCATTGCTGCTCTCACAGAATGGGGAAGACATAAGGTCCAGACATGTGAGCACAGGCATATCCTGCTAATTTTGGTCATGTGGGTCTTATAAAGGAGTGCAAGCTGTTCAGAGAGGGAGAACTGTGAAACACGAACTGGAGAGAATGGAACCGCTGCACATCCCATCTATGGCTGATACTAATGCCGCTAGGCCTATATTAAAAATCAACACCAGAGTGTCTGTATATGAATTGATCAAGCCATATTGCCCCGTGTACCACCGCTCAGGTCCTCTGGTCCACACTGGTCCCTACGCTAACTCCACACCGTGTCGGTCAGCGACTGCCAACCCCGCAAAGCGTGTGGCATTTTTGGGTCTGGTCCTGTGGCATGGGGGTTGCAGGGCCGTTCCATGGCCTCCCTTCCCTGACTGTGCACGCCTGCGGGGGTGGTGGTCACTGACCGGCACAGTGTGGACTTAGTGTAGGGACCCATGTGTATCAGATACCTGCACGAGGTACATGGGGCAGTATGGCTTGATCAATTCACATACAGAATTCTGATGTTTTTTATGCAGCCGAGAGGTACTAGTATCAGCCATAGGTGTGAGGTGCAGCACTCTTTTTCTTCCCTGAACCGTATTTTGTTTCTCTCTTTTCTCCGTGTTTTGCTCTCCTCCTGGTAAGACCCACATCACCGCAATTAGCAGGAGACACCTGAGTGCTCATGATTTTAATCCCTCCTGTCTGTCCCATTCTATCTGTGATAGCTATGGTGAGTGCAATACCTCGATCAATTCATACACAAAATTCTGATGTTTTTTATGCAGCCGAGAGGCACTAGTATCAGCCATAGGTGTGAGGTGCAGCGCTCTTTTATCTCCTGTATTGCATTATTGTAGTTATATTCTGGCCTGGTATATATCATCATATCTTTTATTTCACTAAACAGGAACTCTACTCTACTATTTCTTTTACAATAAGGATCAGTGACCATCATACGCCATTGTATGCCTATACAACAACATATGTCAAAGGCTTCTGTTGGCGGTATACGTCCGGGAGTACTCCTGGTATATACCTCTGACAGCAGCAGAAGACGACGCGTGAATGTAACCTCGCCGTGCTACAATCTTTTATGAGATGAATGTATTTTTATCCCTTTTCCAGCAGGGATTTCCATCAGTGAAAACAAGCGCAAAGTCAATATTCCTCATGGATCTGGTGTTACAAGAAACCGGTGGAAACACTCAAAGCAATTATCCCTCCCGCGCTTCAGTAAACTAATAAATTGCTGCACATCATTAACATAGAAAAGATTAAAACCTCGACGAGAATGGAGGCTTGTAGGCATGTACCTGTACGAACATGGAAACATCAAGACTTAGAAAACAATCCCTCACCACGAAACTTTACCATGGATTTAGGCCGGTGTTGGCAACTTGGTGGTGGGGCCCACATAGCTGCTTGGTTCTCCATCAAAGCCGGTTGGTCACCACTTGTTTTGGTAGATGAACCAAATATTAACAAGCAATGGAAGTCAAGACTAGTCAAGGGTCAAGCCAATTGTTTTGGAAGAAGGCACAGTGACTTCTTGCCCAAGGATGTTGGTAGTGGTCCTGAAGAAGATTAGGTTGCACCTATACAATACCCTACTCTGTACAAGGACACTTAAAGGGGCTCTCCCATTAACAAGTGTGAGTCCCTCTTTTTTAGCCAACAATAGGAGGAGAACTCATGTCAGGATGTCCCACTAGAAGACTAAATTCGGACCAGATTGTACAGTATGTAGACTTTCCAAAGAACCATTAAAGGGACTCTTCTAAGCTAAAATAAGACCAACTAGTGTAGGAGGAACCTCAAGAAATTTTGTCTAGTCCAAGAATTGAACGTCTGCAGCAGAGGTAAAGTTTTCCCATACAATGTTGACGTGTGGTGGTTAAACCCATCAATTTTGGTGGGACCAGTCGACCATCTAATGTGTATGGTGGCCCCTGACTCTTCCCAGATAGCAGAGCGAGTAGAATCAGGTATATTGGATTTCAAATTTGTTCTCAGGGAGATAAGCCACCATCAGATATGTTTGGCTGCAGCTTTTACCCCTAAGTCTATAGAGAACACCTGCATGCTGGGCCAAGCTGGGCATCCATGTGTAAGGAAAGATCAGGAGATATGAGCTTAATGAAGACCAAGTGAGCTAGAAGAAACTTCAGGAACCTTCATCACCTTCATCTCCCTCCTCCTCTACACACCACGACCTTAGTCCCTTCCTCCACCACACACTATCATCACCCCCTTCATCCTCACCCCCCTCCTCCATCACACACCATCACCTTCATCTCCCTCCTCCTACACACCATCATCACCCCCTTCTTCCTTACCCCCCTCCTCCATCTCACACTATCACCTTCATCCTCATCCCCACACACCATCACCACCTTAATCTCCCTCCTCCCACACACACCACCATCACCACCTTAATCTCCCTCCTCCCACGCACACCACCATCACCACCTTAATCTCCCTCCTCCCACGCACACCACCATCACCACCTTAATCTCCCTCCTCCCACGCACACCACCATCACCATCTTAATCTCCCTCCTCCCACACACACCATCATCACCACCTTATCCCCTTCATCCACCACACACCATCATCACCCCCTTCTTCCTCTCCTCCATCTCACACTATCACCTTCATTCTCATCCCCACACACCATCACCACCTTAATCTCCCTCCTCCTCCACACACCACCACCACCTTCATCTCCCTCCTCCCACACACACCATCATCACCACCTTATCCCCTTAATCCACCACACACCATCACCTTCATCCTCATCCACCATACCACCACCACCTTCATCTCCCTCCTCCTCCACACACCATCACCACCTTCATTTCCCTCCTCCTCCACACACCACCTTCATCTCCCTCCTCCTCCACACACCATCACCACCTTCATTTCCCTCCTCCTCCACACACCACCTTCATCTCCCTCCTCCTCCACACACCACCACCACCTTCATCTCCCTCCTCCTCCACACACCTCCACCACCATCTTCATCTCCCTCCTCCTCCACACACCACCATCACCACCTTCATTTCCCTCCTCCTCCACACACCATCACCACCTTCTTCCACTTCCTCCCACACACACTTCTATCTCTAAAACCACCAGCATCATATCTTAATCCCATACACACCAACATGGCCGCCACCACCTTCATCATCTCCCCTTCCCAAACTTCACCACCTTCATCTCCCTCCTCTCCCACACACCACCATCACCACCTTCATCTTCCTCCTCTCCCACACATCATCATTACCACCTTTACCTCCCTCCTCTCCCACACACCACCATCACCACCTTTATCTCCCTCCTCTCCCACACACCATCATCACTACCTTCATCTCCCTCCTCCCCCACTTACCTCCATCACACCACCTTCATCTTCCTCCTCCTCCATACATCACCAACACCTCCATCTTCCTCCACACACCACCTTCATCTCCCTCCTCTCCCACTTACCTCCATTACCACCTTCATCTTTCTCCTCCTCTACACATCACCAACACCTTCATCTTCCTCCTCCTCCACACACCACCTTCATCATCCCCCTCCCCCACTTACCTCCATCACCACCTTCATCTTCCTCCTCCTCCACACACCACCATCACCACCTTCCTCTCCCTCCTTACCCACACACCACCTTCCCCCCTCCCCACACATCTCCATCACCACCTTCATCTTCCTCCTCCCCCACACCTCCATCACCACCACCTTTATCCCCTCCTCCCTTACACACCACCTTCTCCCCTCCCCACACATCTCCATCACCACCTTCGTCTCCCTCCTTCCTCACACACCACCATCACCAGCTTCATTTCCCTCCTCCCCCACTTACTTCCATCACCACCTTCATCTTCTTCCTCCTCCTCCACACACCACCCACACCTTCATCTTCCTCCTCCTCCACACACCACCATCACCATCTTCATCTCCCTCCTCCCCCACACACTTCCATCACTTTCATCTCCCTCCCTTCCCCCACACACCTCCACCTTCATCTCCCTCCTCCCCCACACACCTCCACCACCATCTCCCTCCTCCCCCACACGACTCCACCACCATCTCCCTCCTCCCCCACACACTGCCACCACCATCTCCCTCCTCCCCCACACACCTCCACCACCATCTCCCTCCTCCCCCACACACCTCCACCACCATCTTCCTCCTTCCTCACACATCTCCACCACCATCTCCCTCCTCCCCACACACCTCCCCCACCATCTCCCTCCTCCCACACACACCTCCACCACCATCTCCCTTTTCCCCCACACACCTCCACCACCATCTCCCTCCTCCCCCACACACCTCCACCACCATCACCTTCATCTCTCTCCTCCCCCACACCACCACCACCATCTCCCTCCTCCCCCACACACCTCCACCACCATCTCCCTCCTCCCCCACACACCTCCACCACCATCTCCCTCCTCCCCCACACACCTCCACCACCATCACCTTCATCTCTCTCCTCCCCCACACCACCACCATCTCCCGCCTCCCCCACACACCTCCACCACCATCTCCCTCCTCCCCCACACACCTCCACCACCATCTCCCTCCTCCCCCACACACCTCCACCACCATCTCCCTCCTCCCCCACACACCTCCACCACCATCTCCCTCCTCCCCCACACACCTCCACCACCATCTCCCTCCTCCCCCACACACCTCCACCACCATCTCCCTCCTCCCCCACACACCTCCACCACCACTTCTATTTTACTTGTCCCCTCAGTTCTCATAAATAATTTCTGCTCTATTTTTATAAGGCGAGACGATTCTTCAGGGGAATATATTCTGTCAAACAGAAACCTGCAAGCGGCAGATATAATTTCATTATTCGATAAAATCAGTAATTGGTTAAATATGTGGAAAGAATTCCAGGACGGGGAGAGCGCCGGGCGAAAAAAGCTAAAATAAACGTATAAATGGATGTGTGAGGCGCAGATACCGAATTTATAGCGAGGATTCTATTATGTCATTGTAGCATTTATTATAGGTAATTACGCCTCATGATATCACCTTCTATATTTATTCAGTTAGAATTCTTATTAAAAAGTATTTTCACTTTTCTAATGTTTAATATTCATTTCTGTTATTTTTGTATTTTCCATATTTATTGATTTTTTTTTAGTTATTTAATAATTTTTCAATTTTTTTTAACATATATTTAATTGTATTGTTTTATTTTGTAATTTTATCAATGAATTTTTATTTTGTTTTTAATATATTTTTTTACATACAATGTTTATTTGTCCGGTTTTATTATTTTATGTTTATATTATTTTATGTTTTATTATAATTTATTTTATTTTATTTTTTTATTTTTTAGTGACAAAACTTTTCTTTTTTTTGGATTTTGAGAAATCATTTATATGTATTTATTAAAGGGGTTATCCAGGGAGCAGAAGGCTCCCTGGCGCTCCCTTCCCTCTGCCGAGATATGGAAGGGACAGGCGCATACCCAGTATTGTGCATCTATTGGACATCATGTTGTTTCGTCCAACAGTTGCACAATGTCACCACAACATTGGGAGATGCGCCTGTCCCCTCCACTTCTTGTCCCCAATCACATTGAGGCTCGGCCAGGCCAAAACGGGGAGTGTCAGGCTGGCCAGGCAAATTACAAATTACAAATCTCTGTCACTTTCTGTCACCAGTTAATTTGAAAGAAAACATTTTTCTCTGGAGTACCCCTTTAAGTAGAGGATCGGGGATGCTCAGTGCAAAAATAAAATGACTGTGGGATCAGACTACACAGGTTGTAGTCTGTTACCATGGAAACATGCAAGGAGATGTGTGCACAAAACGGTAGGAAAGTTTTCCGGCTTACTGGTTTTACAGAAGGGATGAGTCCATATACCATACAGTAGGTCCATCCCCACCAAGGAATGGGTAAGGGGGGATACTGTATATGAATAGGTACCCGGCATGGATGGGGGGTCAGTCTGGTGTATCCCCTCTATAATGGCATCCATCAATCTCCTTCATGTCTATATAAAATAGTCACAGTTCCCCAGTTTGTGCGATGGAATAGGAGATGCGTCTTATTAATATTACATGAATAGTGAGTATTATTATAGCACATTTAAGAAATCACTCCCTAAATCCAGCCCGGGGGTATCCCGGAGGCAGAAGAGAAGCAGCGGTCTGTAGAACCTCACATAAGACCCTGCAGAACAACATTTAACCCCTGCCGGTAAATAATTCATGACGTCAGTATATTTACCGCTGCGGGCGACATAGGGGGGAGGGGGGAGACGAGGCTTCACATGAGCATTTAGTGGAGCGCTTATTGGGTTTGTGAGGACACAATCACTTCTTTATCTCTAATCTGTTCTTTAAAGAAGGTTTCCGCCCGGTATAAGGAGCCTCAGGTAAGTCGTCTTCTTCTTCTGCCGTCTTGTTAGAAATCCTATTCTGTTTCTGTATTCCTTATACGTAGGCCATCACCAAACATTACCTAATCCTGTAGCAACAGGGGTGCGGCTGAACTGTGGGGGGTGGCAGATTTATGATACAAATACAGGCACAGATAGTACATGCCCTCATTGTAAGTGAAGAATGAATGCTGCCATATTGTACATATAACTAATGCTGAGATACAACATGCAGAAATAATATTTCCATACTGTGCTCATACCTAATGCCACCATGCAGTACACTTCAAATATGCTACCATGCTGTACACATAACTAATACTGTTATAGAGTGCACACAAAATATTCTGGTATACTGAAAACATAGCTAATACCGCCATACAGGACAGATAGATAATGCCACCATACAGGACAGATAGATAATGCCGCCATACAGGACAGATAGATAATGCCGCCTTACAACACACATAAAATGGGCTGCAATGTTATACAGATAACTAATACTGCTATACAGTGCACACACAATATTCTGGTATACTGAACACATAGCTAATACCACCGTACTGGACAGATACATAATGCCGCCTTACAACACACATAAAATGGGCTGCCTTGTTATACACATATGTAATATACTGCTGCGCCGTGCTCACAACTAACTTGGCCATATGGCAAACATAAAAATTGCTGCTAAATGTACACATAACTAATGCCATCATACAGTACACAAAATATGCTGCTATACTGTACATATAACTAATGGCACCATACAGTGCACTTAAAATATGCTGCTATACTGTACACATAACTAATTCCACCATACAATACACATAAAATATACTGCCATACTGTTCATCTAACTAATGTAACCATACAGTGCACATAACATATGCTGTCATGCTGTATTCATAACTAATGCCACCATACAGTAAAGACACAGTACACACAATATATGCTACCATGCTGTACATATAACTAATGCCACCATATAGTACACTTAAAATATACTGTCATACTGTACACATAACTAATTCCACCATATAACACACATAAAATATACTGTCATACTGTACACATAACTAATGCCACCATATGGTGCTCAAAAAATATACTGCCATACTGAACACATAACAAATTTCACCATCCAATACACATAAAATAAATCGCCATACTGTACACAAAACTAATGCCATTGTACAATACAAATAAAATATACTGCCATACTGCACACATACATAATGCCGCCATACAGTGCAAAAATATACTACCATACCTTACACTTAGCTAATGCCACCATATAATGCACATTACATATACTTCCATGCCGTATACATAACTAATGGCACAATGCAATATACATCAAATATACTGCTATACTGTACATATAACCATGGAAACATACCTTACACCTAACTAATGCCAACATACAATACACATAAAATAGACTTCCATACTGTACACATAACTAATGCCATCATACAATTCACATAAAATATACTGCCATACTGTACACATAACTAATGCCAACATACAATACACATAAAATAGACTTCCATACTGTACACATAACTAATGCCATCATACAATTCACATAAAATATACTGCCATACTGTACACATAACTAATGCCAACCTACAATACACATAAAATATACTGTCATACTTTACACATAACTAATGCCAACATACAATACACATAAAATATACTGCCATACTGTACACATAACTAATGTCATCATACAATTCACATAAAATATACCGCCATACTGTACACATAACTAATGCCATCATATAATTCACATAAAATATACTGACATACTGTACACATAACTAATGCCATCATACAATTCACATAAAATATACCACCATACTGTACACATAACGAATGTCATCATACAATTCACATAAAATATACTGCCATACTGTACACATAACTAATGCCATCATACAATTCACATAAAATATACTGCCATACTGTACACATAACTAATGCCATCATACAATTCACATAAAATATACTGCCATATTGTACACATAACTAATGCCATCATACAATTCACATAAAATATACTGCCATACTGTACACATAACTAATGTCATCATACAATTCACATAAAATATACTGCCATACTGTACACATAACTGTCATCATACAATTCACATAAAATATACCGCCATACTGTACACATAACTAATGCCATCATACAATTCACATAAAATATACTGCCATATTGTACACATAACTAATGCCATCATACAATTCACATAAAATATACTGCCATACTGTACACATAACTAATGTCATCATACAATTCACATAAAATATACTGCCATACTGTACACATAACTAATGTCATCATACAATTCACATAAAATATACTGCCATACTGTACACATAACTAATGTCATCATACAGTGCACATAAAATATACTGTCATACTGTACACATAACTAATGTCATCATACAGTGCACATAAAATATACTGTCATACTGTACACATAACTAATGCCACTATAGAGTGCACATAAAATATACTGCCATACTGTACACATAACTAATGCCATCATACAGTGCACATAAAATTTTCCCCACCTTCAGCTGCTGCAGGGGGGCTCATTGCTTCTGGATTCCTAAAGCTCCCACGGAAATCTATGCACGCTGTATACAGACATGTGCATCTACCGCCCCCTTGTGGTGGTCTCACTGTATTCAATGAAAAGCAAAAAATGGCCCTGGGAGTTGTAGTTCTACAAGAACCTATTAAATAAGCCCTACCCTCCGGAGACTGTTATTATGGCATGGATGACTTGTGGATGTGGTCACTGTCAGACCTGTAGCGGTATCATCAGTCACTAATGTGGCAGCAGTTTGTGCAGAACATACCCAGCGGAGCTGGCAGTAAATATAGTGGGTACATCCAGTACTGGGCGGCTAGGAAAGATTTCTTCAGCGTACGTCTGGGACCGCAATTGCCCAGTTGAAGTGGAAAAAGCTGGAAGCGCAGGACAATGCGTTGTGTTTATAAGCCCCTGGCATGCCGGGCGCGGACCCTCATTATCTGCACAAAACACCATTCTGACAGAAGACACAAATCCAATAAATTCTAGGTTTGTGATTGGAGAAATTGTGACATCTACAGGCGATGAGCGGTACTATAGGATGTAATAGAGGATGTACTGTGCTGTCAGGAGGTGCAGAAGCTACAGAAGAACATGCAACTATTATTCAGTCCTCAGTGGAGATGAGGTAACAGTTCATTTTCCTTTAGGGAATTATTTGCCCTAGTATATGTGAGTTTCTTCCATATTGCACATATAATACAACCACCATACAGTACACATAAACTATACTGCTATACTGAACACATAATACCACCATACAGTACACATATTATCACCACACAGTACACATAAAATATACTGCTATACTGAACACATAATCCCACCATACAGTACACATATTATCACCACACAGTACACATAAAATATACTGCTATACTGAACACATAATACCACCATACAGTACACATAAAACATACTGCTATGCTGTACACCTAATACCACCATACAGTAAACATAAAATATACTGCTGTACTGTACACATAATACCATCATACTGTACACATAAAACATGCTGTACATATAATTATTATCACCATACAGTACACATAAAACATACTGCTATGTTGTACACATAATACCACCATACAGTACACATAATTAATATCAACATACAGTACACATAATACCTCCATACAGTACACATAAAATATACTGCTATGCTGTACACATAATACCATCATACAGCACACATAACAAATACCACTATGCTGTACGTATAATACCACCATACAATACACATGAAAAATATACTGTACACATATAATATACTGTACACATAATACCACCATACAGTACACATAAAATATACCTCTATGCTGTACACATAATACCATCATACAGCACACATAAAATATGCTGCTATGATGTACACAAAATAGCACAATACAGTACACATAAAACATACTGCTATGCTGTACACAAAATACCACCATACTGTACACATAACAAATACCACCATACAATACACATAAAATATACTGTACACATACCACCATAAAGTACACATAAAACATACTGCTATGCTGTACACATAAAACCAGGCTATGCTGTACACATAATACCCCCATACTGTACCTATAATACCACCATACTGTACAAGTAAATTATACTCCTATCCTGTACACATAATACCACCACCCTGTACACATAATACCACCATATAGTACACAGAAAGCATACTGCAATACTGTACACTTAATACCACCATACAGTACACATAATACCACCATACAGTACACATAAAACATACTGCTACAATGCACACATATGTAATGGCACCATATGGTGCACATAAAATATGCTGCAATGCTATCCATACAAGGAATGCAACTATACAATACAAAAAAGATACTGTTATACTGTACATATAACTGACACTATACTGAACAGGTTAAACATATTACTATACAATACAATGCCACTATACAGTACACATAAAATATACTGTCATACTGCACACATAACTAATACTACCATACGGTATACTGCTACCGTACAGTATGCATAAAATATTCTGCCATACTGCACACTTAACTAATACTACCATACAATATACTGCTACCGTACAGTATGCATAAAATATTCTGCCATACTGTACACATAACTAATGCCACCATAGAGTACATATATAATATGCTGCCCTACTGTACACATACATGCCACCATACAGTACATACAGTATAAAATATTCTGCCATACTGTACACATAACTAATGCCACCATACACTTCACATAGAATATACTGCCACTCAATGCCAATAATTATTACCACCATACGGTAAGCATAAAATATGGCGACATTATGTACACATAAATACTTAGAGGATCTGTCTCTATATATCAAGCTTATATAGTGCGCCACCAGGTTACTACGTATGTAAGACTGCACAAATAAATAACGGTGCCATACCGTACACAACACACAAACTACTGTAAGTACCTGCCATACCAGCACCCCCAGGATATCCCTATTCATAGCTCCATGCCTTGAATGGTAGAGGGGGCTATGGGAGACGCCGAGGTCGCAGTGGCCACCGGGCCCACAATGTCACCCGGTAGATACAATGTAACACTTGTAACCACTGCCACCACAGAGCGGCACAGTACTGATGCCAGGTAGGTCACGTCTCCCTGGATACGAGGCAGCGTTGCCCTAACCTCGGTGTTCCTCCACCTCCTCCGCCGAGGGATTAGGTTATTACTTGTGATCCCGGTTATTCCGGTAACTACGCAGCTTAGCTTCAGTTTCCAGGAATTGAGAAATGCTTCCACCGCCGCTAGAACGCCGAGAGCAGGGGGTGGCGGGTTTATTGTATGTTTGATGAGGATGGAGGAGGATGCCGGGGGGATTTGGGCTCGGTACATTGCCGCTATAGCCCGGGATGGGGCAATTATACGGTATTTCTGTCCATTCTGCAGACACATAATAGGCGCATTGTGTCCGCGGCTTCGGCCGTCTATAGATTGTGCTGCCTCAGCTCATCCGCATACTACCGCTGCTTCTTATTATGGCCTATTACATGGTTTATTCCACCGTTATAGCTATGTGTATGAGCTGAGACCCTATACAGGGGGGCCGGGGGTCTCTACAGTGCGGGAACAGCACAGTGGTGGGGATGGTAGCAGTACAGTGTGTTACTGCTGTGTTATATAGTGTATATGTGGGGTATTGGTATGTATGTTAGTATTAGTGACTGGTGCAACATGTGTCCAGGGTACTAGCGGTATGCTGATGATGTATGTGCAGTATAAGAGTAAGTGGCGTGTGTGGAGTCCAGTATGTGTGTGTAGTATGTGTCCAGTATGTATAGTATGTGTCCAGTGTGTGTGTGTGTGTGTGTGTGTGTGTGGTATGTGTCCAGTGTGTGGTATGTGTCCAGTATGTATAGTATGTGTCCAGTGTGTGTATGTGGTATGTGTCCAGTGTGTGTGTGTGTGTGTGTGTGTGTGGTATGTGTCCAGTGTGTGGTATGTGTCCAGTGTCTATGGGTTGTATGTGGTATGTGTCCAATATGTGTGTGTGCTATGTGTCCAGTGTGTGTGGGATGTGTCCAGTATGTGTGTGGGATGTGTCCAGTATGTGTGTGGGATGTGTCCAGTATGTATAGTATGTGTCCAGTGTGTGTATGTGGTATGTGTCCAGTGTGTGTGTGTGTGTGTGTGTGGTATGTGTCCAGTGTCTATGGGTTGTATGTGGTATGTGTCCAATATGTGTGTGTGGTAGGTGTCTAGTATGTGAGTGGTATGTGCCCAGTGTGTAAGTGGTATGTGTCCAGTATGTGTGGGTTGTATGTGTCCAGTATGTGTGTGTGGTATATGTCCAGTGTGTGTGTGTGGTATGTTTCCAGTATGTGTTTGGCATGTGTCCAGTATGTGAGTGGTATGTGTCCAGTATGTGAGTGGTATGTGTCCAGTATGTGTTTGTGGTATGTGTCCAGTATGTGTTTGTGGTATGTGTCCAGTATGTATAGTATGTGTCCAGTGTGTGTATGTGGTATGTGTCCAGTGTGTGTGTGTGTGTGTGTGTGTGTGGTATGTGTCCAGTGTGTGGTATGTGTCCAGTGTGTGTATGTGGTATGTGTCCAGTGTGTGTGGGATGTGTCCAGTATGTGTGTGGAATGTGTCCAGTATGTGTGTGGGATGTGTCCAGTATGTATAGTATGTGTCCAGTGTGTGTGTGTGTGTGTGGTATGTGTCCAGTGTCTATGGGTTGTATGTGGTATGTGTCCAATATGTGTGTGTGTGTGTGGTATGTTTCCAGTATGTGAGTGGTATGTGTCCAGTATGTGTTTGTGGTATGTGTCCAGTATGTGTTTGTGGTATGTGTCCAGTATGTGTGTGGGGTATATGTCCAGTGTGTGTGTGTGTGTGTGTGTGTGTGTGTGTGTGTGTGTGGTATGTTTCCAGTATGTGAGTAGTATGTGTCCAGTATGTGTTTGTGGTATGTGTCCAGTATGTGTGTGGGGTATATGTCCAGTGTGTGTGTGTGTGTGTGTGTGTGTGTGTGTGTGTGTGTGGTATGTTTCCAGTATGTGAGTGGTATGTGTCCAGTATGTGTTTGTGGTATGTGTCCAGTATGTAAGTAGTATATGTCCAGTATATGTCTATGGGAGTTACAGACACAGCTGAGCATGCTCACTCTTAGTGTTCCTGGGGAGTGCTCGCTTACACAGGGACCATGACGTCATATGTTAATATGGAGCAGAGTATCTACTGATACCCCAGAAACCGAGGAGACCCCTCAGTATTAGGACTGACAGCCCCCATGCAGCTCATACATCTATGAGTATTATCCGGGCATGAGAGACCCCTGTGCTGCCCCCCTGCCTCTGCCTCTCATCCGTACATCCTGCAGAACCTTCCGGATAATCCATTCCTCCTGTTATCTGACTTGTGTTTTTTCTTCATATTTTTCATGTTTTTTCCCCGGTGCAGTCAGACGGTTATTCCTGGACGTCCCGCTTGCTCCCGACCTCCTCCTCTCCTAAGGTGGGTGTGCAGCTTTAAGTGCAGGAACAATGCAGTAATGCGCTAAGTGGCGGTGACGTCCCCGGCGCTGGCTGAGTAGGCGATGATGACTGAAGGTTACAGCCCCTTTAATTAAATTAATCCTGTTATAAAATGCTGCGGTAATGAATGCTTTCCCAGGTGACTCCACTAACAGATTTCATTACACTCACTCACATTAACTCTTCTATCTACCTGCCAGACCAGGAGAAGGTGTATTCCCATCCAGAGTTGTGACAACAGGGTAGAGAGCCCTGTCCAATGTAGCAATGTACTCCTCTGGGATAGCAGAAAATAGAAGTAACAGAAGAAGAAACTCATATAGATTATCTAATCTGACCGCCTTTTCCCCTAAAGTGTCGGCTGCCCGTCCTGCTAGGGTAGAACAAGGTCCCAGGTCCCTGCTCTGGGTAGAGCAGACTTTCCAGAAGAGCCGTGAGTTACAGTAGGATACGTCAGCCTTTCGTGCTATTTGTCTTACTGGGGCCAGTACCAAACTCCCTGTGTCTTGTAGAAAGTATCCCTAGCAGGACAAGGTTTTCCTCAGAGGACGTCACTCCCTCCTAAGGGTATAGCACTGCATGATAGCGGTTATCTCTTGCATAAGAAGAATACGTCTCTAGGTCCCTGACAAGGGTCCTGGCCTAAGCCAAGTCCTGACTTTACTTCAGCAGGAACTGTGCTCTCAATGTCTGTCTCTCTCCACTGACTCAACTAGAAGACCACTCCCACCAGGAGATAGCTCCTTTTTATAGGGGTACCTTAGCTAGTGTGTGATTGGTGGGGCTGTGTGTGGAGAAGAAAGAGGAGGCAGGATAGGAGGAAAAGTGAGGGAAGAGAAGCTGCACCTGTGATAGGATAAAACATAGCAGGTGACTCAGAACAGTTAACCCATGAGACCTTTAGCTGTGCATAGTACAGTATATATAATAAATATAGCGACATCTAGTGGGGAAAAAAATGTAACACACTTTCCTTCATCCCCTTCTGTGTGAACCTGAGAGAGTTTCTTTACCCAGGTGTATAGAAACTTAGTGGCACACCTGTGCTGGGACACTACATACTCCCCCACTTGAAATAAGCCATCCATGGCGTAGCACCTAGGGGAAAGTCACAAAAGAGGGTGAGCACAGCATGGGTTACTTTGATAAGGCAATACAGGATATACATAAAAATACATATAAATAACAGGTCATATAAAAACATAGTATAAAAGTATAAAGTGCAGAAGGCAATAACTAAATCGTCCATAGTGCAATAACTTGGAACTGGATGCACCAGTCCATATACACCCATGGTGGTGTTATGATGTGTCAGTCTATATAGATCTCAAGAACTTGTAAGAGGTAGAGCAGGCGTCTCTTTCCTTACAAGAAAGAGGGGAAAGGGGTAAGGGAAAGTTCACGGCCGAGCAGGCACTTAATCTTGAACTGCTTCAGGGATGAAAACTGGGGTCACACACAAAACCTTTGGCTGACCGGGCCCCAACACCAGCTCAGCAGAGCATCCATATTTTCTTGCTCAACAGCAGAGCATCCTTATGTTTTAACACCTACTCCATCTTAGCAGGGGGTTGAGTGGTTGGTGTTTCTTTTATGGTTTGGCAGGCAACAACCTCCTTGGTCCACTCCTCTGGTCTACTCCTCTGGCAGTGAACACAGGTCTCCATCATGGTGATAGCAGCAGTTGCAGTCACAGGAGTAGGCGTAGGGGTAGTAACAGCAACATAATTGGTCACCTATGGTTGCACCCGTGAGATAGTTCCTTCTCCGCCGCCGAATGACATGAAGGTGCTGGAGCTCCTGCAATAACTCCCGCTCACCCCTGAAGAACCACTGCGGCAGGGGAGGCATAAGCGGTGGCCCCCCGTGGGGATACTTCCATCCTTCATCACCAGGGGGCACTGGTATAGAGGTCGGGTCATCAGCCGCCGGATCGGGTTCTGCTGCGTCATCCACCTCATCAGAAGATGGCAAATCTGAGACCGCGTCGTCTTCACCTTCTGGATTAATTGATGCGAAGTAGTCAGCAATTGCAGCGGGCATCCGCCCGTGGAGGAGGCTGTGTCGCAGAAGGACATAGTGGCAGCGCCAGACTAGCATCCACGGGTTCCAGAGCTGTTTTTGTGGCTGTAGTTGCCGCTGACCATCTTTGATCTGACCGTCTTATACCCTATAATGTCGGGTTACCCATCTTGCTAGAGTAGTATGAGGTCCCAGGTCCCTGTGCTGGGTTGAGCAGACTTTCCAGGGATTTCCAGAATAGCCGTGCATTACAGTAGGATACGTAGGCTTTAACTGCAACTTTGTCCTACTGGGGTCAGTATCTAACCTCAGGTGTGCTTCCCTGTGTAGTGTTAATGGTATCCCTGGCATGGACATGGTTTGCGTCAGAGGATGTCCTTCCTCCTGAGGGGTCTAGCACTGCATGCTACTGGTGGTTAACAGCATAAGAAATAAGGTTAAGTCTCTTGGTCACTGACAAGGGTCCTGGCCTGAGCCAGACCCTGGCTTCACTACAGCAGGAACTGTGCTTTCTGTGTTGCTTCCTCTAACTGAACTGATTAAAGAACTCCTCCCACCAGGAACTAACCTCCCTTTTATACGGGCAAACTGTGTTGGAAAAGACTTCAGAAGAGAAGGATTTAGGGGTAATGATTTCTGAAAGCCTTAAAATGAGTCACCAGTGTGACCAGGCGGTGGGGAAAGCAAATCGTATGCTGGGGTGTATAGCTATAGGTATAACCAGTAGGAAAGGGAGATTGTGATCCCGCTGTATAGAGCTCTGGTGAGGCCACATCTGGAATACTGTGTCCAGTTCTGGAGACCTCACCTAAAAAAGGACATTGATAAAATAGAACGGGTCCAAAGACGAGCTACAAAAATGGTGGAGGGTGTGAGGCATAAACCATATCAGGAAAGACTTAAGGATTTGAATCTGTATAGTCTGGAGGAAAGACGGGAAAGGGGGGACATGATTGAAACCTTTAAGTATGTTAAGGGACTAAATAAGGTTCAAGAGGGGAGTGTTTTTAGTAAAAAACTGAGCTCAAGAACAAGAGGACACAGTGAGAGGTTAGTTGGGGGAAAGATCAGAAGCAATGTAAGAAAATATTATTTTACTGAAAGAGTGGTAGATACCTGGAACAAACTTCCAGCAGAGGTGGTTGGTAAATCTACAATAACAGAATTTAAACACGCCTGGGATAGACATATATCTATCCTAAGATAATAAGGAAGAAAATACTAAAAGGGCGGACTAGATGGACCCAGTGGTCTTTTTCTGCCGACAATCTTCTATGTTTCTATGTTTCTAACTAACCTTACTTGTGTGAAGGGAAGGGAAAGCTTGGATGGGAGAAAGAAAGGAGGGAAAACACCTGCACCTGTGACAGGAGGAGAACAAACATATGATAAATACAATTAACCCAATGCTTCCTTTAGCCGTGCATAAAACCAGACATATAAGAAGTATAGTAGTGACACCTAGTGGGGAAAAACACATAGTACACTTCTCCTTCATCCCACGGTGAGAACCTGAGTGAGTTACTTTGCCCAGGTGCGTAGGAAACATTTTCTCTGATCTCTCCCCTCTGTTTCCTTATGATGTCATAGTTTTCTCCAGGACATCTCTGGTGACACTAAGCCCAGCAGGAAGGTCCCCATTGTCCCTGCCAGGAGCAGAAGGAGCCACCAGCTTCTTGTTTTCAGATCTCAGCAAAATTCTTGTTCTTTTATCAAACATGTGGAATGTGAAGAGCGAGGATTGTCCAGATGTTCTCAGCGGTCGGCAGATGTTCTGCTTCACTTTAAAGACAGATAGCGAGAAGAGTGCGGCTCCTGGTCACATGACTATTTCTGGAAACAGTGTTGTATTAGTACACAGAAGAGCGGCACAGCACATGTGATCATGTATTCACCTAACAGTGCTACCATGTAATAACCTGTCACTACCACTGTGCCACCTACCATGTAATAACCTGACACTACCACTGTGCCACCTACAATGTAATAACCTGACACTACCACTGTGCCACCTACCATGTAATAACCTGACACTACCCCTGTGCCACCTACCATGTAATAACCTGACACTACCACTGTGCCACCTACCATGTAATAACCTGACACTACCACTGTGCCACCTACCATGTAATAACCTGACACTACCACTGTGCCACCTACCATGTAATAACCTGACACTACCACTGTGCCACCTACCATGTAATAACCTGACACTACCCCTGTGCCATCTACTATATAATAACCTAACACTACCCCTGTGCCATCTACTATATAATAACCTAACACTACCCCTGTGCCACCTTCTATATAAGCTGTGATCTAAAGTATTATTCCTTCAGCGAGAAGCTGTATGTAAGTTTAAGTACCGAGCTCAAGGGACTGAGTGTCCTTTATATCTTGTACCCTTACTGGAAAGAGAGAACTGTATACTCTGGGGGCGATTTATCAAACATGGTGTAAAGTAGAACTGGCTCAGTTGCCCCTAACAACCAATCAGATTCCACCTTTCATTTTCCACAGAGTCTGTGAGGAATAAAAGGTGGAATCTGATTGGTTGCTAGGGGCAACTGGGCCAGTTTCACTTTACACCATGTTTGATAACTCTCCCTCTCAGTGTATATAGTGATAACATATATATATATATATTTGAATTTAAGGATCTACAGTAAATTGGTGCCTGCTCAATTTCTTCACACTATATCTATACTAAAAAGTATGTGTTGGCATATCCAGGGGCGGGCACATACCACCGTGCCAAGTGCCTCAGGGGTAGGCCACCATCTTGCCCAGGTATATAACACCACCTAGCTACCCCTGGTCACCACATATGATGTGTATGATACATCATGTTGGTGTAAGGACCACGGAGACCCCCAGCATAGGAATAGTTATGGGGTGCACAAAGCGGAGGGGGTGCACAAAGCATCTATTATTTTATTGTCGTGTAGTTAAAGGGGTTATCCAGCGCTACAAAAACATGGCCACTTTCTTTCAGAGACAGCACCACTCTTGTCTCCAGCTTGGGTGGGGTTTGCCCCTTAGTTCCATTGAAGTGAATGGAGCTTAATTGCAAACCGCACCTGAATTGGCGACAAGAGAAAGTGGCCATGTTTTTGTAGCGCTGGATAACCCCTTTAATGATGTACTGGTGCAGAATTCCCCTGCAGTGCCGTCTGTGATCCAGAACCCATCTGTCAAAAAAAGTAACGCAGCCCCCAATCTAATAATAAAACTGCTGATCTGGGAGCCGGGGGGCGGGGGGTGGGGGGGCTGCATCGTCTCCAAAGGACGAGAAAAGTTTCCCAAGCATCAAACTTGTTCATTTTATAAGGTGCTTCAGCTCCACCTGCTGGTAGATATGTAGAATTGCAGAGAGCCACATTTCCTCTATCTGGAAAAGCTGGGTGATCCCTACCTGCCCTTTATTACAGCTTGCCTGGTTATGCTTCAGTATAAAGTAGTATATGACTTCTGCCTCCCACAGCTGAAGTCTGTTACAATGTATCAGCACAGGGAAACAATGTTACTTTATACCAATGTTCCTCAGTCTCCAGCTTTGTTGGTGAGTAACAGATTTGGGAGCAGTGCTTTATGGCATTCACAATGCTGAGCAGGTCCTTAGCAGTTCCAGACTCTGCCCACCAGGGGGAGCAGTTGTCAGAGACTTGGAGGTAGCAGTAAGTTCACTGTGTTCTCTTTGGCAGGGGGGGGGGGGGGCTCAGGCTGGGAGTGGAGGAGCTGTCCAGGGCTTCTGCTTGTCTGGGCGCACACAGCTGGCTATGGTGCAGGATGGGAGAGCACTGACTGCAGAGAGATGGCCAACATCCCAGAGACACCTGCACAAGCAACCCTGTCCTGACACTGTGCCACCCCCCAGTGCCAGTACATAGTGACCCCCCAGTGCCAGTACATAGTGACCCCTCAGTGCCAGTACATAGTGACCCTACTGCCAGTACACAGTGACCCCCCCCTCCAGTGCCAGTACATAGTGACCCTACTGCCAGTACATAGTGACCCCCCCCCCCAGTGCCAGTACATAGTGACCCCCCAGTGCCAGTACACAGTGACCACAGTGCCAGTACATAGTGACCCCCCAGTGCCAGTACACAGTGATCCCCAGTGCCAGTACATAGTGACCGCCCAGTGCCAGTACATAGTGATCCCCAGTGCCAGTACATAGTGATCCCAGTGCCAGTACATAGTGACGCCCCCAGTGCCAGTACATAGTGACCGCCCTGTGCCAGTACATAGTGATCCCCAGTGCCAGTACATAGTGACCATAGTGCCAGTACATAGTGACCACAGTGCCAATACATAGTGACCCCCCAGTGCCAATACATAGTGACCCCCCCAGTGCCAGTACATAGTGATCCCAGTGCCAGTACATAGTGACCCCCCAGTGCCAGTACATAGTGACCCCCCAGTGCCAGTACATAGTGATCACAGTGCCAGTACATAGTGACCCCCCAATGCCAGTACATAGTGATCCCAGTGCCAGTACATAGTGACCCCCCAGTGCCAGTACATAGTGACCCCCCAGTGCCAGTACATAGTGACCCCCAATGCCAGTACATAGTGATCCTACTGCCAGTACATACTTATCATAGTGCCAGTACATAGTGACCCCCAATGCCAGTACATACTTATCATAGTGCCAGTACATAGTGACCCCCCCCCCCAGTGCCAGTACATAGTGACCCCCCCAGTGCCAGTACATAGTGACCCTACTGCCAGTACATAGTGACCCCCCAGTGCTAGTACAGTTACCCCCCAGTGCCAGTACACAATGACCCCCAGTGCCTGTACATAGTGACCCCCCAGTGCCAGTACACAGTGACCCCCCCAGTGTCAGTACAGTTACCCCCCAGTGCCAGTACACAATGACCCCCAGTGCCTGTACATAGTGACCCCTCAGTGCCAGTACACAGTGATCCCCAGTGCCTGTACATAGTGACCCCCCAGTGCCAGTACACAGTTACCCCCAGGGGGACGGTGTACAATGACCCCCAGTGCCAGTACACAGTGACCCCACAGTGCCAGTACACAGTGACCCCCCAGTGCCAGTACATAGTGACCCCCCCAGCGCCAGTACATAGTGACCCCCCAGTGCCAGTACATAGTGACCCCCCCCAGTGCCAGTACAAAGTGACCCCCCCCAGTGCCAGTACATAGTGACCCCCCCAGTGCCAGTACACAATGACCCCCAGTGCCTGTACATAGTGACCCCCCAGTGCCAGTACACAGTGACCCCCCCAGTGTCAGTACAGTTGCCCCCCAGTGCCAGTACACAATGACCCCCAGTGCCTGTACATAGTGACCCCTCAGTGCCAGTACACAGTGATCCCCAGTGCCTGTACATAGTGACCCCCCAGTGCCAGTACACAGTTACCCCCAGGGGGACGGTGTACAATGACCCCCAGTGCCAGTACACAGTGACCCCACAGTGCCAGTACACAGTGACCCCCCAGTGCCAGTACATAGTGACCCCCCCAGCGCCAGTACATAGTGACCCCCCAGTGCCAGTACATAGTGACCCCCCCAGCGCCAGTACAAAGTGACCCCCCCCCAGTGCCAGTACATAGTGACCCCCCCAGTGCCAGTACATAGTGACCCCCAATGCCAGTACATAGTGATCCTACTGCCAGTACATACTTATCATAGTGCCAGTACATAGTGACCCCCAATGCCAGTACATACTTATCATAGTGCCAGTACATAGTGACCATAGTGCCAGTACATAGTGACCCCCCCCAGTGCCAGTACATAGTGACACCCCCAGTGCCAGTACATAGTGACCCCCCAGTGCTAGTACAGTTACCCCCCAGTGCCAGTACACAGTGACCCCCCCAGTGTCAGTACAGTTGCCCCCCAGTGCCAGTACACAATGACCCCCAGTGCCTGTACATAGTGACCCCTCAGTGCCAGTACACAGTGATCCCCAGTGCCTGTACATAGTGACCCCCCAGTGCCAGTACACAGTTACCCCCAGGGAGACGGTGTACAATGACCCCCAGTGCCAGTACACAGTGACCCCCCAGTGCCAGTACATAGTGACCCCCCCAGCGCCAGTACATAGTGACCCCCCAGTGCCAGTACAAAGTGACCCCCCAGTGCTAGTACATAGTGACCCCCCAGTGCCAGTACAAAGTGACCCCCCAGTGCCAGTACATAGTGACCCCCCAGTGCCAGTACAAAGTGACCCCCCCAGTGCCAGTACATAGTGATCCCCCAGTGCCAGTACATAGTGACCCCCCCAGTGCCAGTACATAGTAATCCCAGTGCCACTACATAGTGACCCCCCAGTGCCAGTACATAGTGACTGTAGTACCAGTACAGATGTATAATGGAGCCTCTCCCAGTATGGTGTGTGTCCATGTACCAGTATAGATGTATAATGGAGCCTCTCCCAGTATGGTGTGTTCCCATGTACCAGTATAGATGTATAATGGAGCCTCTCCCAGTATGGTGTGTGCCCATGTACCAGTATAGATGTATAATGGAGCCTCTCCCAGTATGGTGTGTGCCCAGGTACCAGTACAGATGTATAATGGAGCCTCTCCCAGTATGGTGTGTGCCCATGTACCAGTACAGATTTATAATGGAGCCTCTCCCAGTATGGTGTGTGCCCATGTACCAGTACAGATGTATAATGGAGCCTCTCCCAGTATGGTGTGTGTCCATGTACCAGTATAGATGTATAATGGAGCCTCTCCCAGTATGGTGTGTGCCCATGTACCAGTATAGATGTATAATGGAACCTCTCCCAGTAGTGACCCCCCAGTGCTAGTACAGTTACCCCCCAGTGCCAGTACACAGTGACACCCCCAGTGTCAGTACAGTTGCCCCCCAGTGCCAGTACACAATGACCCCCAGTGCCTGTACATAGTGACCCCTCAGTGCCAGTACACAGTGACCCCCAGTGCCAGTACACAGTGACCCCCCCAGCGCCAGTACATAGTGACCCCCCAGTGCCAGTACAAAGTGACCCCCCAGTGCCAGTACATAGTGACCCCCCAGTGCCAGTACAAAGTGACCCCCCCCAGTGCCAGTACATAGTGATCCCCCAGTGCCAGTACATAGTGACCCCCCCAGTGCCAGTACATAGTAATCCCAGTGCCACTACATAGTGACCCCCCAGTGCCAGTACATAGTGACTGTAGTACCAGTATAGATGTATAATGGAGCCTCTCCCAGTATGGTGTGTGCCCGGGTACCAGTATAGATGTATAATGGAGCCTCTCCCAGTATGGTGTGTGCCCATGTACCAGTATAGATGTATAATGGAGCCTCTCCCAGTATGGTGTGTGCCCAGGTACCAGTATAGATGTATAATGGAGCCTCTCCCAGTATGGTGTGTGCCCGGGTAACAGTATAGATGTATAATGGAGCCTCTCCCAGTATGGTGTGTGCCCATGTACCAGTATAGATGTATAATAGAGCCTCTCACAGTATGGTGTGTGCCCATGTACCAGTATAGATGTATAATGGAGACTCTCCCAGTATGGTGTGTGCCCGGGTACCAGTATAATGGAGCCTCTCCCAGTATGGTGTGTGCCCGGGTACCAGTATAATGGAGCCTCTCCCAGTATGGTGTGTGCCCGAGTACCAGTATAATGGAGCCTCTCCCAGTATGGTGTGTGCCCATATACCAGTATAGATGTATAATGAAGCCTCTCCCAGTATGGTGTGTGCCCATGTACCAGTATAGATGTATAATGGAGCCTCTCCCAGTATGGTGTGTGCCCATATACCAGTATAGATGTATAATGAAGCCTCTCCCAGTATGGTGTGTGCCCATATACCAGTATAGATGTATAATGGAGCCTCTCCCAGTATGGTGTGTGCCCATGTACCAGTATAGATGTATAATGGAGCCTCTCCCAGTATGGTGTGTGCCCGGGTACCAGTATAATGGAGCCTCTCCCAGTATGGTGTGTGCCCATGTACCAGTATAGCTGTATAATGGAGCCTCTCCCAGTATGGTGTGAGCCCGGGTACCAGTATAGCTGTATAATGGAGCCTCTCCCAGTATGGTGTGTGCCCATATACCAGTATAGATGTATAATGGAGCCTCTCCCAGTATGGTGTGTGCCCATATACCAGTATAGATGTATAATGGAGCCTCTCCCAGTATGGTGTGTGCCCATATACCAGTATAGATGTATAATGGAGCCTCTCCCAGTATGGTGTGTGCCCATATACCAGTATAGATGTATAATGGAGCCTCTCCCAGTATGGTGTGTGCCCGGGTACCAGTATAGCTGTATAATGGAGCCTCTCCCAGTATGGTGTGTGCCCATGTACCAGTATAGATGTATAATGGAGCCTCTCCCAGTATGGTGTGTGCCCGGGTACCAGTATAGCTGTATAATGGAGCCTCTCCCAGTATAGTGTGTGCCCATGTACCAGTATAGATGTATAATGGAGCCTCTCCCAGTATGGTGTGTGCCCATATACCAGTATAGATGTATAATGGAGCCTCTCCCAGTATGGTGTGTGCCCGGGTACCAGTATAGCTGTATAATGGAGCCTCTCCCAGTATGGTGTGTGCCCATATACCAGTATAGATGTATAATGGAGCCTCTCCCAGTATGGTGTGTGCCCATATACCAGTATAGATGTATAATGGAGCCTCTCCCAGTATGGTGTGTGCCCATATACCAGTATAGATGTATAATGGAGCCTCTCCCAGTATGGTGTGTGCCCGGGTACCAGTATAGCTGTATAATGGAGCCTCTCCCAGTATGGTGTGTGCCCAGGTACCAGTATAGCTGTATAATGGAGCCTCTCCCAGTATGGTGTGTGCCCATGTACCAGTATAGATGTATAATGGAGCCTCTCCCAGTATGGTGTGTGCCCGGGTACCAGTATAATGGAGCCTCTCCCAGTATGGTGTGTGCCCGGGTACCAGTATAGCTGTATAATGGAGCCTCTCCCAGTATGGTGTGTGCCCAGGTACCAGTATAGCTGTATAATGGAGCCTCTCCCAGTATGGTGTGTGCCCATGTACCAGTATAGATGTATAATGGAGCCTCTCCCAGTATGGTGTGTGCCCGGGTACCAGTATAATGGAGCCTCTCCCAGTATGGTGTGTGCCCGGGTACCAGTATAGCTGTATAATGGAGCCTCTCCCAGTATAGTGTGTGCCCATGTACCAGTATAGATGTATAATGGAGCCTCTCCCAGTATGGTGTGTGCCCGGGTACCAGTATAGCTGTATAATGGAGCCTCTCCCAGTATGGTGTGTGCCCAGGTACCAGTACAGATGTATAATGGAGCCTCTCCCAGTATGGTGTGTGCCCAGGTGCCAGTACAGATGTATAATGGAGCCTCTCCCAGTATGGTGTGTGCCCGGGTACCAGTACAGATGTATAATGGAGCCTCTCCCAGTATGGTGTGTGCCCGGGTACCAGTACAGATGTATAATGGAGCCTCTCCCAGTATGGTGTGTGCCCATGTACCAGTATAGCTGTATAATGGAGCCTCTCCCAGTATGGTGTGTGCCCGGGTACCAGTATAGATGTATAATGGAGCCTCTCCCAGTATGGTGTGTGCCCAGGTACCAGTACAGATGTATAATGGAGCCTCTCCCAGTATGGTGTGTGCCCAGGTGCCAGTACAGATGTATAATGGAGCCTCTCCCAGTATGGTGTGTGCCCGGGTACCAGTACAGATGTATAATGGAGCCTCTCCCAGTATGGTGTGTGCCCGGGTACCAGTACAGATGTATAATGGAGCCTCTCCCAGTATGGTGTGTGCCCATGTACCAGTATAGCTGTATAATGGAGCCTCTCCCAGTATGGTGTGTGCCCGGGTACCAGTATAGATGTATAATGGAGCCTCTCCCAGTATGGTGTGTGCCCAGGTACCAGTACAGATATATAATGGAGCCTCTCCCAGTATGGTGTGTGCCCAGGTACCAGTATAGCTGTATAATGGAGCCTCTCCCAGTATGGTGTGTGCCCATGTACCAGTATAGATGTATAATGGAGCCTCTCCCAGTATGGTGTGTGCCCAGGTGCCAGTATAGCTGTATAATGGAGCCTCTCCCAGTATGGTGTGTGCCCAGGTGCCAGTACAGATGTATAATGGAGCCTCTCCCAGTATGGTGTGTGCCCGGGTACCAGTATAGATGTATAATGGAGCCTCTCCCAGTATGGTGTGTGCCCGGGTACCAGTATAGCTGTATAATGGAGCCTCTCCCAGTATGGTGTGTGCCCATATACCAGTATAGCTGTATAATGGAGCCTCTCCCAGTATCGTGTGTGCCCATGTACCAGTTTAAATGTATAATGGAGCCTCTCCCAGTATGGTGTGTGCCCAGGTACCAGTATAGATGTATAATGGAGCCTCTCCCAGTATGGTGTGTGCCCATGTACCAGTACAGATGTATAATGGAGCCTCTCCCAGTATGGTGTGTTCCCATGTACCAGTACAGATAGATAATGGAGCCTCTCCCAGTATGGTGTGTGCCCATGTACCAGTACAGATAGATAATGGAGCCTCTCCCAGTATGGTGTGTGCCCGGGTACCAGTATAGCTGTATAATGGAGCCTCTCCCAGTATGGTGTGTGCCCATGTACCAGTATAGCTGTATAATGGAGCCTCTCCCAGTATAGTGTGTGCCCATGTACCAGTATAGATGTATAATAGAGCCTCTCCCAGTATGGTGTGTGCCCATGTACCAGTATAGATGTATAATGGAGCCTCTCCCAGTATGGTGTGTGCCCATGTACCAGTATAGCTGTATAATGGAGCCTCTCCCAGTATGGTGTGTGCCCATGTACCAGTATAGCTGTATAATGGAGCCTCTCCCAGTATAGTGTGTGCCCATGTACCAGTATAGATGTATAATGGAGCCTCTCCCAGTATGGTGTGTGCCCATGTACCAGTATAGATGTATAATGGAGCCTCTCCCAGTATAGTGTGTGCCCATGTACCAGTATAGATGTATAATGGAGCCTCTCCCAGTATGGTGTGTGCCCATGTACCAGTATAGATGTATAATAGAGCCTCTCCCAGTATGGTGTGTGCGCGGGTACCAGTATAGCTGTATAATGGAGCCTCTCCCAGTATGGTGTGTGCCCAGGTACCAGTATAGCTGTATAATGGAGCCTCTCCCAGTATGGTGTGTGCCCATGTACCAGTATTGATGTATAATGGAGCCTCTCCCAGTATGGTGTGTGCCCATATACCAGTATAGATGTATAATGGAGCCTCTCCCTGTATGGTGTGTGCCCGGGTACCAGTATAGCTGTATAATGGAGCCTCTCCCAGTATGGTGTGTGCCCATATACCAGTATAGCTGTATAATGGAGCCTCTCCCAGTATCGTGTGTGCCCGGGTACCAGTATAGATGTATAATGGAGCCTCTCCCAGTATGGTGTGTGCCCATGTACCAGTACAGATGTATAATGGAGCCTCTCCCAGTATGGTGTGTGCCCAGGTACCAGTACAGATGTATAATGGAGCCTCTCCCAGTATGGTGTGTTCCCATATACCAGTATAGCTGTATAATGGAGCCTCTCCCAGTATGGTGTGTGCCCGGGTACCAGTATAGCTGTATAATGGAGCCTCTCCCAGTATGGTGTGTGCCCGGGTACCAGTATAGCTGTATAATGGAGCCTCTCCCAGTATGGTGTGTGCCCATGTACCAGTATAGATGTATAATGGAGCGTCTCCCAGTATGGTGTGTGCCCAGGTACCAGTATAGCTGTATAATGGAGCCTCTCCCAGTATGGTGTGTGCCCATGTACCAGTATAGATGTATAATGGAGCCTCTCCCAGTATGGTGTGTGCCCATATACCAGTACAGATGTATAATGGAGCCTCTCCCAGTATGGTGTGTGCCCGAGTACCAGTATAATGGAGCCTCTCCCAGTATGGTGTGTGCCCATGTACCAGTATAGATGTATAATGGAGCCTCTCCCAGTATGGTTTGTGCCCATGTACCAGTATAGATGTATAATGGAGCCTCTCCCAGTATGGTGTGTGCCCGGGTACCAGTATAGCTGTATAATGGAGCCTCTCCCAGTATGGTGTGTGCCCATGTACCAGTATAGATGTATAATGGAGCCTCTCCCAGTATGGTGTGTGCCCGGGTACCAGTATAATGGAGCCTCTCCCAGTATGGTGTGTGCCCATGTACCAGTATAGCTGTATAATGGAGCCTCTCCCAGTATGGTGTGTGCCCATATACCAGTATAGATGTATAATGGAGCCTCTCCCAGTATGGTGTGTGCCCATATACCAGTATAGATGTATAATGGAGCCTCTCCCAGTATGGTGTGTGCCCATATACCAGTATAGATGTATAATGGAGCCTCTCCCAGTATGGTGTGTGCCCGGGTACCAGTATAGCTGTATAATGGAGCCTCTCCCAGTATAGTGTGTGCCCATGTACCAGTATAGCTGTATAATGGAGCCTCTCCCAGTATGGTGTGTGCCCATATACCAGTATAGATGTATAATGGAGCCTCTCCCAGTATGGTTTGTGCCCATATACCAGTATAGATGTATAATGGAGCCTCTCCCAGTATGGTGTGTGCCCATGTACCAGTATAGATGTATAATGGAGCCTCTCCCAGTATGGTGTGTGCCCATGTACCAGTACAGATGTATAATGGAGCCTCTCCCAGTATGGTGTGTGCCCATGTACCAGTACAGATAGATAATGGAGCCTCTCCCAGTATGGTGTGTGCCCATGTACCAGTATAGCTGTATAATGGAGCCTCTCCCAGTATGGTGTGTGCCCATGTACCAGTATAGATGTATAATGGAGCCTCTCCCAGTATGGTGTGTGCCCGGGTACCAGTACAGATGTATAATGGAGCCTCTCCCAGTATGGTGTGTGCCCATGTACCAGTATAGATGTATAATGGAGCCTCTCCCAGTATGGTGTGTGCCCGGGTACCAGTATAATGGAGCCTCTCCCAGTATGGTGTGTGCCCGGGTACCAGTATAGCTGTATAATGGAGCCTCTCCCAGTATAGTGTGTGCCCATGTACCAGTATAGATGTATAATGGAGCCTCTCCCAGTATGGTGTGTGCCGGGGTACCAGTATAGCTGTATAATGGAGCCTCTCCCAGTATGGTGTGTGCCCAGGTGCCAGTACAGATGTATAATGGAGCCTCTCCCAGTATGGTGTGTGCCCGGGTACCAGTATAGATGTATAATGGAGCCTCTCCCAGTATGGTGTGTGCCCAGGTACCAGTACAGATATATAATGGAGCCTCTCCCAGTATGGTGTGTGCCCAGGTACCAGTATAGCTGTATAATGGAGCCTCTCCCAGTATGGTGTGTGCCCAGGTGCCAGTACAGATGTATAATGGAGCCTCTCCCAGTATGGTGTGTGCCCGGGTACCAGTATAGATGTATAATGGAGCCTCTCCCAGTATGGTGTGTGCCCGGGTACCAGTATAGCTGTATAATGGAGCCTCTCCCAGTATGGTGTGTGCCCATATACCAGTATAGCTGTATAATGGAGCCTCTCCCAGTATCGTGTGTGCCCATGTACCAGTATAAATGTATAATGGAGCCTCTCCCAGTATGGTGTGTGCCCAGGTACCAGTATAGATGTATAATGGAGCCTCTCCCAGTATGGTGTGTGCCCATGTACCAGTACAGATGTATAATAGAGCCTCTCCCAGTATGGTGTGTGCCCAGGTACCAGTATAGCTGTATAATGGAGCCTCTCCCAGTATGGTGTGTGCCCATGTACCAGTACAGATGTATAATGGAGCCTCTCCCAGTATGGTGTGTTCCCATGTACCAGTATAGCTGTATAATGGAGCCTCTTCCAGTATGGTGTGTGCCCATGTACCAGTACAGATAGATAATGGAGCCTCTCCCAGTATGGTGTGTGCCCATGTACCAGTATAGCTGTATAATAGAGCCTCTCCCAGTATAGTGTGTGCCCATGTACCAGTATAGATGTATAATGGAGCCTCTCCCAGTATGGTGTGTGCCCATGTACCAGTATAGATGTATAATGGAGCCTCTCCCAGTATAGTGTGTGCCCATGTACCAGTATAGATGTATAATGGAGCCTCTCCCAGTATGGTGTGTTCCCATGTACCAGTATAGATGTATAATAGAGCCTCTCCCAGTATGGTGTGTGCCCGGGTACCAGTATAGCTGTATAATGGAGCCTCTCCCAGTATGGTGTGTGCCCATGTACCAGTATAGATGTATAATGGAGCCTCTCCCAGTATGGTGTGTGCCCATGTACCAGTATAGCTGTATAATGGAGCCTCTCCCAGTATGGTGTGTGCCCATGTACCAGTATAGATGTATAATGGAGCCTCTCCCAGTATGGTGTGTGCCCAGGTACCAGTACAGATGTATAATGGAGCCTCTCCCAGTATGGTGTGTTCCCGGGTACCAGTATAGCTGTATAATGGAGCCTCTCCCAGTATGGTGTGTGCCCATATACCAGTATAGCTGTATAATGGAGCCTCTCCCAGTATGGTGTGTGCCCGGGTACCAGTATAGCTGTATAATGGAGCCTCTCCCAGTATGGTGTGTGCCCATGTACCAGTACAGATATATAATGGAGCCTCTCCCAGTATGGTGTGTGCCCGGGTACCAGTATAGCTGTATAATGGAGCCTCTCCCAGTATCGTGTGTGCCCAGGTACCAGTATAGCTGTATAATGGAGCCTCTCCCAGTATGGTGTGTGCCCATGTACCAGTACAGATAGATAATGGAGCCTCTCCCAGTATGGTGTGTGCCCAGGTGCCAGTATAGCTGTATAATGGAGCCTCTCCCAGTATGGTGTGTGCCCATGTACCAGTACAGATAGATAATGGAGCCTCTCCCAGTATGGTGTGTGCCCATGTACCAGTATAGCTGTATAATGGAGCCTCTCCCAGTATGGTGTGTGCCCAGGTGCCAGTACAGATGTATAATGGAGCCTCTCCCAGTATGGTGTGTGCCCATATACCAGTATAGATGTATAATGGAGCCTCTCCCAGTATGGTGTGTGCCCATATACCAGTATAGATGTATAATGGAGCCTCTCCCAGTATGGTGTGTGCCCATGTACCAGTACAGATAGATAATGGAGCCACTCCCAGTATGGTGTGTGCCCATGTACCAGTATAGCTGTATAATGGAGCCTCTCCCAGTATGGTGTGTGCCCATGTACCAGTATAGCTGTATAATGGAGCCTCTCCCAGTATGGTGTGTGCCCATGTACCAGTATAGATGTATAATGGAGCCTCTCCCAGTATGGTGTGTGCCCATATACCAGTACAGATGTATAATGGAGCCTCTCCCAGTATGGTGTGTGCCCGAGTACCAGTATAATGGAGCCTCTCCCAGTATGGTGTGTGCCCGGGTACCAGTATAGCTGTATAATGGAGCCTCTTCCAGTATGGTGTGTGCCCGGGTACCAGTATAGCTGTATAATGGAGCCTCTCCCAGTATGGTGTGTGCCCATGTACCAGTATAGCTGTATAATGGAGCCTCTCCCAGTATGGTGTGTGCCAATGTACCAGTATAGATGTATAATGGAGCCTCTCCCAGTATGGTGTGTGCCCATATACCAGTATAGATGTATAATGGAGCCTCTCCCAGTATGGTGTGTGCCCAGGTACTAGTATAGATGTATAATGGAGCCTCTCCCAGTATGGTGTGTGCCCATGTACCAGTACAGATGTATAATGGAGCCTCTCCCAGTATGGTGTGTGCCCATGTACCAGTATAGCTGTATAATGGAGCCTCTCCCAGTATGGTGTGTGCCCATGTACCAGTATAGCTGTATAATGGAGCCTCTCCCAGTATGGTGTGTGCCCATGTACCAGTATAGATGTATAATGGAGCCTCTCCCAGTATGGTGTGTGCCCAGGTACTAGTATAGATGTATAATGGAGCCTCTCCCAGTATGGTGTGTGCCCATGTACCAGTACAGATGTATAATGGAGCCTCTCCCAGTATGGTGTGTGCCCATATACCAGTATAGATGTATAATGGAGCCTCTCCCAGTATGGTGTGTGCCCATGTACCAGTATAGCTGTATAATGGAGCCTCTCCCAGTATGGTGTGTGCCCATGTACCAGTACAGATAGATAATGGAGCCTCTCCCAGTATGGTGTGTGCCCATGTACCAGTACAGATAGATAATGGAGCCTCTCCCAGTATGGTGTGTGCCCATGTACCAGTATAGCTGTATAATGGAGCCTCTCCCAGTATGGTGTGTGCCCATGTACCAGTACAGATGTATAATGGAGCCTCTCCCAGTATGGTGTGTGCCCGGGTACCAGTACAGATGTATAATGGAGCCTCTCCCAGTATGGTGTGTGCCCATATACCAGTATAGATGTATAATGGAGCCTCTCCCAGTATGGTGTGTGCCCATGTACCAGTATAGCTGTATAATGGAGCCTCTCCCAGTATGGTGTGTGCCCATGTACCATTACAGATAGATAATGGAGCCTCTCCCAGTATGGTGTGTGCCCATGTACCAGTACAGATGTATAATGGAGCCTCTCCCAGTATGGTGTGTGCCCATGTACCAGTATAGCTGTATAATGGAGCCTCTCCCAGTATGGTGTGTGCCCATGTACCAGTATAGCTGTATAATGGAGCCTCTCCCAGTATGGTGTGTGCCCATGTACCAGTATAGCTGTATAATGGAGCCTCTCCCAGTATGGTGTGTGCCCGGGTACCAGTCCAGTTTCCCCATCCTGTATGGTCCCATCTTTATCAGTTGGGTTTGTGGAGTGTGTAAGGTGCCGCCATATTCCGCCATATACACAGCCGTCCGCTATACGCCCCCTGGGTCACAGGAAACACACAACCCCAGAGGGGGGTCCATCCCGATCCTGCAGTAAACAACAGGGGTCACATGAGGGCCATGGTCTCCCCACCACATGTGTATATATATATATATATATATATACATACAGCACTGCTCATCCAGAGCCTCCTGATTCATGTATACATGATAGGAGCTTCTGCTTTATCTCGCAGAGACTTTGTTACTGTGTATAAGGAGGACACGGCGGTCATTGCCCCCCCAACTGACGGGAAACACTCGAGCTTCACCCCCCGATGGCTGGAATTCCAGAAGACGACGCTGTTAGTTCTGGAGAACTCTCTGGGAAGATAACAGGAGCCAAAGTTATGGGAAGAATTTCCTGCAATTTCTGAAATTGTTTTCAAAACCAAAATCCAAATATAATTGAGAAGATGGAAACCAGCGCGGCCCGGCGTCTGCACTATCTCTGCTCCCATGGATTACAGGCTTAAAGGGTCTCTCCATTATAGACAGTATCCCAGCCACCAGCTGGAAACAGTGGTAAAATCAGTGATTGATTCCCCTACAGCGCCCCCGCAGGAAGTGTGAGAAATTACACCGCTGAGTCCTCCAATGTGAAAGACACTCTTTATAGCTTCCCTACTCCATGATTGATACATGAGGGTCCTATAAGGGGGTCCTCTTCTTTATTTACCCATGGGTGCGGACCTCTGTGCGGCCAGATCTCCCACATCCAGATGACTGAGCTTTTGGACGTCTCGCACGTGACTGATTATAAGGGGATAATAGAGGATTAAGCTGCGATCCGGTCCAAAAAGTACAATTGTTTATTATGGCTCAGGATTGAGGTCAGCTGGCAGCGCTACAAATGGAGCCGATCCATCCGCAGAGACATTGTAAGTAACAGCGAGGCGCTATTCACTGGTGTTATATACAGGTCAGGGGTCTCATCTACTGGTAAGGAAGGTGTGAGGACTTAGAAGAGTCCAGATCACTAGACCACCAGGACAACTGAGTGAACATCTATGGATCCTCAAGGCTAGGACTATGTACAAACCAAGGACAACCAAGTGCTGTATATAGCAATACATTGTCAAGGACTGATATAGTGTATCACAAAATCACTAGATATATACCACTGGATCACCAGGGACCATATACAGAACTCAATATTCATCTAGCACTAGATAAGGCCTGTGGAAGTGGATCACAATTGGCTAGACATTGGAGATACCACTTCTCCACCAGGGACTGGTAATATTACATACCACTAGACCACCAGGGATAAGACAGACTGCAGATCTCTGGATAACATTCAATCACCAAGCACTAAAAACTGCATATGGAAATGTATTACATTGACTAGACATTGGATATGTGGTGTCCCACCACGGGTGTTTCCTATGTCACACCTGTCACAAAAGTCTTTTTCTCAAAGTAAAAAGTGCTGATGAAGGTATTTATTAATTTCACCACTAGATGTCAGTGTTTTCTATGTATGCTCCTCTACGTTGCACAGCTGAAGTAAGCAAAGGGTTACTGTTCTTTGTGTATGCTATGTGCTTTTATTGACCAATAGAGATACTCCTCTTTTCTAACCTATCCTTTCTCTCCTTTCCCTTTGAACACATTCTTCTCCACCACTCACAGGGTCTTTTACATACTCTGTAGGAAGTAGTCACTTGGCGGGAGGAAGTGTAGCAGTATTCTTACTCTTGGAAGGAGGACAAACAGATTAGGCATCCCTGCTGTAGTTAAGCCAGGGCCTGGCTCTGCCAGGACCCCTGTCCAGGACAGTCGAGTTGTGTTAGTGAGTTGGTGAAAGACACACATATATGAAGCAGCCAGAGACACTTAGTTTCTTTAGTCTATCTACTTTTACTATGCAGTGCTAGACTCTATAAGGCTACGTTCACACATAGTAAAACTAGCGTAATGCCTCCCTCTCATAATGGGAGTCTATGGGAGGCGCGCACTGCTGCTCTCACAGCGTCTCTCCGCACTGAAGAATGAACATGTTCATTCCTCAGCGCGGGGAGAGCAGCAGCACGCGCCTCCCTTAGACTCCCATTATGAGAGGGAGGCTAACGGCATTCCACCGCGGAATTCCGCTAGTTTTGCTATGTGTAAACGTAGCCTAAGAAGGACAAGTCGGGGATAAACCCAGCCCACGCCGAGAACCACTCTACAAAGTGCAGGGCAGTATCCTAAGCTACAGAGGAACTAGCCTGGATAGAACAAAGCTACCGTAAAGAAGGTCTACGGATCCTATCTCGCAGTGCAGGTGACACCAGGAAGGCTCAGACACTTAGCTTCACCCAGGTAACCAAGACTGGGGCTTGTATCACCCTATTAGGACGAGTACCTTGACAATGTAGACAGGTCCACCAGGGACTGGTCATAGTAAATACCACTGGTATAGTATATAACATTCACTCACCAACTCTAGACACAGCGTATGGAGATGGATCACGACTTAAAACTGGGGAAGACATAGAGCACTGGTTTAACTAGAATCTAGCATATTCCACTATACCACCAGGGAGAAAATCTAGTATATTGCAGAGACTCAGTATATATCATTTAATCACCAGTCAGTGGACAAAGCATATGGTAACTAATCACTAGGGACTGAGCACAGACTATTTTTCTGGTTCACTAGGGACTGTGCATGTTATATACCCCTGGACCACCAGAGCTAACACAGTCAGAACCACTGGACCACCAGGGCTAAACATAATATATGCCACTGGACCACCAGGGCCTGTGTGTTAGATACAATCAATTATCAGTCACTGGACACATCATATGGTAATAGATCACCAGGGACTGGAAATATTTATACCCTTGGACCACCAGGGCTAAACACAATATATGCCACTGGACCACCAGGGACTGTGTGTGGTATATAACACTTGGTCACTGGATACAGAGCATATGGTAATCGATCACCAGGGACTGGACATACTTAATACCCCTGGACCACTGGGGCTAAACGTAATATATGCCACTGGACCACCAGGGCTAAACATAATATATGCCACTGAACTACCAGGGATTGTATGTTATATAACACTCAATCACCAGTCACTGGACACAGCATATGGTAACAGATCACCAGGCACTGAGCATATTTAGTACCCCCTGATCACCAGGGCTACCCATAATATATGCAACTGGACCACCTGGTTCTGACTATATAACACTGAATCATCTGTCACTGGACATATTTAATACCCCTGGACCACCAGGGCTAAACACAATATATGCCATTGGATCAAAAGGGACTGTGTGTGGTATATAACACTTGGTCACTGAATACAGCATATGGTAATAAGTCACCAGGGACTGGACATATTTAATACCCCTGGACCACCAGGGCTAAACACAATATTTACAACTGGACCACCAGGGCTAAACACAATTTATTCCACTGGACCACCAGGGCTAAACACAATTTATACCACTGGACCACCAGGACTGTGTGTGGTATATGAGACTTGGTCACTGGATACAGCATATGGTAATAGGTCACCAGGGACAGGACAAATTTAATACTCCTGGATCACCAGGGCTAAACACAATATATACCACTGGACCACCAGGGCTAAACACAATATATACCACTGGACCACCAGGGCTAAACATAATTTATACCACAGGACCACCATGGTTAAACACAACTTATACCACTGGACCACCAGGACTGTGTGTGGTATATAACACTTGGTCACTGGATACAGCATATGGAAATAGGTCACTAGGGACTGGACATATTTAATACCCCTGGACCACCAGGGCTAAACACAATTTATACCACTGGACCACCAGGGCTAAACACAATTTATACCACTGGACCACCAGGGCTAAACACAATATATACCACTGGACCACCAGAGCTAAACACAATTTATACCACTGGACCACCAGGACTGTGTCACTGGATACAGCATATGGTAATAGGTGTGGACACTAGGGACTGTATGGGGGATAGAGAGGGCTAGCTGTCAGGGTATGGTGGCCGCTCCCCCCAGGGGGTCATCCATGGCAGGCAGCACTGCTGACACTTGGACAGTGTTTGGGTTCCTCAGGCTGAGGAGATTTCACGTGCCGCATTCCTGACTCATTCCAGATGTGTGAGGGGAAAAAAAACTCTCCGCTCATAAGTCAGGACGAGTACAAGAAGCCTCAGAGATCCCAGGAGCCGACTACTGGAAGCAGGGAAGGACCCCGAGCCCCTCACTCTGCCCCCAGGGGACCCCACCACAGGCCATGTACCCCCAGTCCTGCTGCCTCCTCCTCCTGCTGCTCTACAGCTATGCCGAGGCCAACGTCACCAGCAGCAAGTGGCACCGAGGTAAGGAGGGAAGGGGTTAACCAGACATAATCGCTGTATAATAGACAATAGAGACCTGGGCAGCCCTGATACTTCTCACAGCTGAGGGGTCGTTACTGTTGTATCTAGTCTGGACAACTATCTGTATGGGAAAGGCACCAGGTGAAGGTAGGTATATGTCCTGTGCTGATGGTTTGTTAGGGTCCATTTACACCGAAAGATTATCTGACAAAGATTTGGAGCCAAAGCCAGAAATGGATTTGAAAAGAGGAGAAATCTCAGGCTTTCCTTTATGACCTGATCTCTGTTTATAGTCTGTTCCTGGCTTTGGCTTCAAATCTTTGGCAGATAATCTGTCAGTTAATCTTTCTGTGTAAATGGACCCTTAGGGTATGTGCACACTGAGCAATTCTCGCGGAATTCCGCCCGAATTCCGCCATAAAAAGCGGGCGGAATCCGCGTGGAACATAGCCTATCAGTGCAGGTGAAATGGAGACTGGTTAGATGGTCACAGAGATTCAGCTCTACTACACCTGACCCATTCAGCTCTACTACACCTGACCCATTCAGCTCTACTACACATGACCCATACAGCTCTGCTACACCTGACACATTCAGCTCTGCTACACCTGACACATTCAGCTCTGCTACACCTGACACATTCAGCTCTGCTACACCTGACACATTCAGCTCTGCTACACCTGACCCATTCAGCTCTACTACACCTGACACATTCAGCTTTACTACACCTGACACATTCAGCTTTACTACACCTGACACATTCAGCTCTACTACACCTGACACATTCAGCTTTACTACACCTGACACATTCAGCTCTGCTACACCTGACACATTCAGCTCTGCTACACCTGACACATTCAGATCTCCTACTACAACACCTTGCACATTCAGCTCTACTACACCTCACACATTCAGCTCTACTACATGAAAAAAAATCATCCGAACACCTTGCACATTCAGCTGTACTACACCTGACCCATTCAGCTCTACTACACCTGACCCATTCAGCTCTACTACACCTGACCCATTCAGCTCTGCTACACCTCACACATTCAGCTCTCCTACTACTACTCCTCACACATTCAGCTCTACTACACCTCACACATTCAGCTCTACTACTACAACACCTCACACATTCAGCTCTACTACACCTCACACATTCAGCTCTACTACACCTCACACATTCAGCTCTCCTACACCTCACACATTCAGCTCTACTACACCTCACACATTCAGCTCTACTACTACAACACCTCACACATTCAGCTCTACTACTGCAACACCTCACACATTCAGCTCTACTACACCTCACACATTCAGCTCTGCTACACCTGACACATTCAGCTCTACTACTACTACACCTCACACATTCAGCTCTCTTATACAGGACAAATTCAACTGTCCGTGACCTTGCACATTCAGCTCTGCTACACCTGACCCATTTCTCTCTGTTACATAGGACATAGTCATCTGTACTGCTACTACCGCACCTCGCACATTCAGCTCTGCTACATAGGACAAACTCATCTCTGATGCCCCTCGCACGTTCAGCTCTACTACAATAAAAGCTTTGCTCACATTAGCTACATCTGACAGCTCTCTTACAGGAGACAAATTCAGCTCTGCTACACAGCATGCTTATAGCTTTGCTTCTCCCGACACATGCAGAATTATATCAGGCGCCCACTCCGGCTCCCACTGCCGTCACACAGCTTTCTCTGAATCCTGAAAGGCTATCCTGCTCCATTATGCTGCGTTAGGGGCACATAACAAGGTAGATCTGCTGACACTGTTTTTTCAGGACGTCATCTCTCATTTTTTGTACATTTTTACAGATGTAGCAGAGCCGACTTTGTCCTACATGGTCACAGCACAATATAACACCTGTGGATTTCCACAGAAATTCAGCTACACCTACTACAATGTTAGCAACGCCTTCAGCTCTGCTACATCTGTCAGTATATGTGAGGAATTCCAGAAGCCCCTGCTGATAATCCCAGGCTTTATAACAAACACACTTTTCCTACTGTTCGGCAGACGCGGTATAACTCCATCAGATCTGTAGCCGTGCAGTCTCCTGGGAAAGCTGGGTGACCATTATTTGTGGTGCTACTATAAGGAGCTGTAATAATGCTATAGACGTCACAAGGTTTTAGGCAGCCGTGAATGGTAACTGTTCAATAACACACTCAGCTCTGCTGCATCATCCCAATTCCTCGTCTTTTGGATTGACTCTTCTCATTCCTCTCGTTTCCAGCCAAGCGTCAGCTGGAACGTTGGGTCAATATAACTCGCTGACATGAAGCCGGGGCCGACAGCCATGATTAGTTTTACAGAGAGAGCGAATACATATTTCTGTCCGAGCCCTGTGACTACGTGACATCTGCCCCCCTGGGTATGGGGGGGGGGGGGGGGCTGAGTGAAAATGGAATGGTTCTTATAGAACCCCATTAAAGTATTGCAGCCAAGTTCTATTAAAGTGAATAGAGCTGAATTGTAGTACCACACACAACCTAAGCACAGGGGTGGCGCTGTTTTTGAGCGAAAGTAGCCATTTTAGAGGGGTTAGCCAATGAAAATCTTTTTCTTTCAAAACCTCTGGTTCAAGAAACTTATAATGATTTGGAATTTACTTCTATTTAAAAATCTCAAGTCTTCCAGTACTTATCAGCTGCTGTATGTACTGCAGGAAGTGGTGTATTCCCTCCAGCCTGACACAGTGCTCTCTGCTGCCACCTCTGTCAGGAACTGTCCAGAGCCGCAGCAAATCCCCATAGAAAACCTCTCCTGCTCTGGACAGTTCCTGACATGGACAGAGGTGGCAGCAGAGAGCACTGTGTCAGACTGGAGGGAATACATAACTTCCTGCAGGGCATACAGCAGCTGATAAGTACTGGAAGACTGAAGATTTTAATATAGAAGTAAGTTACAAATCTATATAACGTTCTGACACCAGTTAATTTGAAAGAAAATTATTTTCGCTGGACAACCTCTTTAAGCACCTAGGACCTAGAACATTAGACAGACAGCTCATTGATTTCAATCAGAATTGTGTAATACCTTGTTTTTCCTCTGGGGGGCAACATAATGGTCTCTGCCAGGTTCCCCCACAGATCTCCCATTAAGCACCCTCTCTCTATCTGGGGGACCTAGGACATCCATACATTACCCAGAGCCAATTGGTTTGAATTAGTTGTGTAATGCCCTGTTTCTCCTCTGGGGGCGCTGTAAGAATACTTATCACTTGCTGCCAGGCTCCCTCACAGAGACCCCATTAAGCACCCTCTCTCTATCAGGAGGACCTAGGACATCCATACATTACCCAGAGCCAATTGGTTTGAATTAGTTGTGTAATACCCCGTTTCTCCTCTTGGGGAGCTGCAGGAAAATTAAACACTTGCTTTCAGATTGCCCCACTAAGCAACCGTCTCTATCTGGAGGACCCAGGGCATCCATACATTTCAAGGACAGCCCACTGAACTGTGTAATACCTCATTACCCCTGCGGGGGTGCTGTGGAAAAGCTGAGCACTTCCTTCCAGGTTTCCCCAGTAGAGAATCCCTTGTAGTATATCAGAAAGTGACAGGGTTGTATATTATACACTGATTACGCTTTATATACATCAGTGTAACATAGGGCTGGAGGGTTTGGCACAGGCAGCAGGCGGGGGGTCCAGCTGGCAGCTAAACGCGGCGGCTCTGTGCGGCCCCCCCTCTTCCACAAGCGTCTCATTCACTGCATGACGTCACTGTATTCACAGGATCGGGCTGGAAATGTTTATATATATATGAGAAGTATGCGGCTCCTCCAAGAAATGTCTAGTCTGGATATGATGCTGAGCTAGCTGTGAGAGTGCGAGAGTGTGGGCTGTGTGTGAGTGTATAAAGGTGTGTGTAAGTGTATGAGGGTGTGTGTGAGTGTATGAGGGTGTGTGAGTGTATGAGGGTGTGTGTAAGTGTATAAGGGTGTGTGTGAGTGTATAAGGGTGTGTGTGAGTGTATGAGGGTGTGTGAGTGTATAAGGGTGTGTGTAAGTGTATGAGGGTGTGTGAGTGTATGAGGGTGTGTGAGTGTATGAGGGTGTGTGTGAGTGTATAAGGGTGTGTGAGTGTATGAGGGTAAGTGTGAGTGTATGAGGGTGTGTGTATAAGGGTGTGTGTGAGTGTATGAGGGTGTGTGTGAGTGTATGATAGTGTGTGTATAAGGGCGTGTGTGAGTGTATAAGGGTGTGTGTGAGTGTATAAGGGTGTGTGAGTGTATATGAGGGTGTGTGTGAGTGTATAAGGGTGTGTGAGTGTATAAGGGTGTGTGAGTGTATAAGGGTGTGTGTGAGTGTATATGAGGGTGTGTGTGAGTGTGTATGAGGGTGTGTGAGCGTATAACGGTGTGTGAGTGTATAAGGGTGTGTGTGAGTGTATGAGGGTGTGTGAGCGTATGAGGGTGTGTGTGAGTGTATAAGGGTGTGTGAGTGTATAAGGGTGTGTGTGAGTGTATAAGGGTGTGTGAGTGTATATGAGGGTGTGTGTGAGTGTATAAGGGTGTGTGAGTGTATAAGGGTGTGTGAGTGTATAAGGGTGTGTGTGAGTGTATATGAGGGTGTGTGTGAGTGTGTATGAGGGTGTGTGAGCGTATAACGGTGTGTGAGTGTATAAGGGTGTGTGTGAGTGTATGAGGGTGTGTGAGTGTATGAGGGTGTGTGTGAGTGTATAAGGGTGTGTGAGTGTATGAGGGTGTGTGTGAGTGTATAAGGGTGTGTGTGAGTGTATAAGGGTGTGTGTGAGTGTATATGAGGGTGTGTGTGAGTGTATGAGGGTGTGTGTGAGTGTATGAGGGTGTGTGTGAGTGTATGAGGGAGTGTGTGAGTGTATGAGGGAGTGTGTGAGTGTATGAGGGAGTGTGTGAGTGTATGAGGGAGTGTGTGAGTGTATGAGGGAGTGTGTGGATGTATAAGGGTGTGTGAGTGTATGAGGGTGTGTGTGAGTGTATAAGGGTGTGTGTGAGTGTATAAGGGTGTGTGTGAGTGTATATGAGGGTGTGTGTGAGTGTATGAGGGTGTGTGTGAGTGTATGAGGGTGTGTGTGAGTGTATGAGGGAGTGTGTGAGTGTATGAGGGAGTGTGTGAGTGTATGAGGGAGTGTGTGAGTGTATGAGGGAGTGTGTGGATGTATAAGGGTGTGTATGGTCTGTATGTGGATGCATGAGGGTGTATGTGGATGCACAAAGGTGTATGTGAGTGTATAATGGTGTGTGTGGATGTATAAGGGTGTCTATGGTCTGTATGTGGATGCATGAGGGTGTATGTGGATGTATAAGGATGCATGAGGGTGTATTTGGATGCACGAGGGTGTGTGTGAGTGTATGAGGGTGTATGTGAGTGTATAAGGGTGTGTGTGAGTGGTGTGAGTGTATAAGGGTGTGTGTGAGTGTATGAGGGTGTGTGTGTGTATGAGGGTGTGTGTGAGTGTATAAGGGTGTGTGAGTGTATAAGGGTGTGTGTGAGTGGTGTGAGTGTATAAGGGTGTGTATGTGTATAAGGGTATGTGTGTGTATAAGGGTGTGTGTGAGTGTATGAGGGTGTGTGTGTGTGTGTGTGTGGATGTATGAGGGTGTGTGTAAATGTGTGAGGGTGTGTGTGGATGTATAAGGGTGTGTATGGTGTGTGGTCTGTATGTGGATGCATGAGGGTGTATGTGAGTGTATAAGGGTGTGTGTGAATGAGGGTGTATATGAATCTATAAGGGTGTGTGTGGTCTGTATGTGGACGCATAAGGGGGTGTATGTGGATGCACAAGGGTGTATGTGAGTGTATGAGGGTGTGTGTGAGTGTATGAGGGTGTGTGAGTGTATGAGGGTGTATGTATAAGGGTGTGTGTGGTCTTTATGTGGAGGCATGAGGGTGTATGTGGATGCACAAGGGTGTATGTGAGTGTATGAGGGTGTGTGTGTGTGTGAGTGTATGAGGGTGTGTGAGTGTATGAGGGTGTATGTATAAGGGTGTGTGTGGTCTTTATGTGGAGGCATGAGGGTGTATGTGGATGCACAAGGGTGTATGTGAGTGTATGAGGGTGTATGTGGATATATAAGGGTGTATGGGGTCTGTGAGTGGATGCATGAGGGTTTATGTGAGTGTATGAGGGGGGGTGAGTGTATGAGGGTGTATGTGGATGTATAAGGGTGTGTGTGGTCTGTGTGTGGATGCATGAGGGTGTATGTGAGTGTATGAGGGTGTGTATGGTTTGTATATGGATGTATAAGGTGTGTGGTCTGTATGTGGATTCATGAGGGATGTATATGAGTGTATGAGGGTCTGTATGGTCTGTATGTGGATGTATGATGGTGTATGTGGGCTGTATGAGGGTGTGTGTGGATGTGTGTGAGCTTGATCAGTACTAACACAGAATGGAGTGCAAAGTACTAAGACTATATTCAGGACAGGAAAACTGTATACAATAAACATATATACATACATATACAGCACACATACCACACACATAGCGCACTAACAGGGTACACATACAGCACTCACACAGTATACATACAGAGCCCCTACCATATGCATACAACACTTATACAGTACACATACCACACTCATATAGTACACTTACAGCACTCATACCATACACATAGTGCATTCATACAGTACACATACCACACATACCATACACATACAGCACTCATACAGTATACATACAGCACTCATATATTGCTCATACAGTTTCCATACACTTTACATTACACATACAGCACCCATACAGTAATCATATAGCACCCATATAACAACACATGCAGTGCCCCAACCATACTGGTACAGTACACATACAGCACCCATACAGTTCATATACATCACTCATATAGTACAAATACAACACTCTCACTATCAACATTTAAAACTCATGCTACATCACATATGGTATACAGTAAAGCACAATACAGGAAAAGCACAGACAGCATGCTACTTACAGCTGTGATCATACAGATACATATACAGTACTCATACAGTACCTATACCAGTACATATACTCCCCCTACAATGCACATATAGCACCCCATAATACACATACATCCATCATACAGTACACTTATAACACCATGCGTCCCATAATCACATCCAGCATCCTAATGCTAACCATACCCGCACCTATACTCCATACAACTCATGTAAATGAGCCCCATAAATAGTAATGATGTACGAGATCTCGTACAGAACATAATAAGGTCTCAGAAGATTCAGCCTGGCAGACATTTTTCCATCTCTAAATTGGTTTCAAAACTTTCTCACCGATCCAAAGTTTATCTGCAGTTTCTGCCAAGAATCCTGTTTTTTTCCCTGTTTGAGTTTAATGACCGGAGCTACACGGGATATTACTCGTATAGTCCAGGAGGGACTGGCAGAGGATATCATTGAAGTGTATCACCGGCCATAATGGGCTAGAGGGCTGGAGAAACAAGAACAAGAGGTGGTGAAAGAAGAAGTGAGGTGGGGTCCTCAAGCCTTGGAGGAGAAGAATGATATGGCCCTCAAACATCGAGGAAGAGTGGTGTGCTCCTCATCCTTGAAGAGTGAGTAGTGTGCTCCTCAAGCATTAAAGAAGAGTTGGGTGGTCCTCAAGAGTGAGTGTGTGTTTCTCAAGCTTTGTAGAGTATTGGTGTGTGGTCTTCAAGCCTTGATGAAGAGAAGTGCGGCCCTAAAGCCTCAACAAAGAGTGATATCATCCACAAGCCTTGACGAAGATTGGGTGGTGTGGTCCTCAAGCCTTGAAAACTGAGAGTGGTGAAGTCCTTAAGCCTTGAAGAAGAAAAAGACTGGTGTGGTCCTTGAGTCTTGAAAAATAAAGGTAGTGTAGCTCTCAAGCTGTAAAGAAGAGAAAGGAAAGTCGTATGGTCCTCAAAGAAGAGTAAAGCGGTGTAGTCCTCAGGGCTAGATGAGTTTTGACTTTAAGACGAAAAGTAGGTTTGTTCTCAAAACTTGAAAATGTAGAGTGGTGTGGTCCTCGAGCCTTGATTATAGAGAGTGGTGTGGTCCTCAGGCCTTGATGATGTAGAGTGGTGTGGTCCTCAGGCCTTGATGATGTAGAGTGGTATGGTCTTCAAACCTTAATGATGTAGAACAGTGTGGTACCTAGGCTTTTATGGTGTAGAACAGTGTGGTACCTAGGCCTTCATAATGTAGAGTGGTGTGGTCCTCAAGCCTTGATGATGTAGAGTGGTATGGTCCTCAGGCCTTGATGATGTAGAGTGGTATGGTCTTCAAGCCTTCATGGTGTAGAACAGTGTGGTACCTAGGCCTTCATAATGTAGAGTGGTGTGGTCCTCAAGCCTTGATGATGTAGAGTGGTGTGGTTCTCAGGCCTTGATGATGTAGAGTGGTATGGTCTTCAAGCCTTCATGGTGTAGAACAGTGTGGTGCCTAGGCCTTCATGATGTAGAGTGATGTGGTCCTCAAGCCGTGATGAAGAGTGGGTGGTGTGGTCCTCAAGCCTTGAAATCAGAGAGTGGTGAAGTCCTTAAGCCTTGAAGAAGAAAAAGACAGGTGTGGTCCTTGAGTCTTGAAAAGGACGTGTAGTGGGGCTCTCAAGCTATAAAGAAGAGAAAGGAAAGTCGTATGGTCCTCAAAGAAGAGTAAAGCGTTGTAGTCCTCAGGCCTAGATGGGTTTTGACTTTAAGACGAGGAGTAGGTTTGTTCACAAACCTTGAAAATGTAGAGTGGTGTGGTCCTTAAGCCGTGATGATGTAGAGTGGTGTGGTCCTTAAGCCTTGATGATGTAGAGTGGTATGGTCTTCAAGCCTTAATAATGTTGACTGGGTTGATCTTCAGGCCTTGATGATGGAGTGTTGCTTGGTCCTCAGGCCTTGATGATGTAGAGTGGTGTGGTCCTCAAACTTTAATGATGTAGAGTGGAGTGGTCCTCAAGCCTTGACGATGTAGAGTGGGTTGATCCCCAAACATTGATGATGTAGAGTGTTGTCGTCCTGAAGCCTTGATCATGTAGAGTGGAGTGGTCCTCAAGCCTTATTGATGTAGAGTGGGTTGGTCCCCAGACATTGATGATGTAGAGTGGAGTGGTCCTGAAGCCTTGATAATGTAGAGTGGGTTGGTCCTTAGGTCTTGTTGATGTAGAGCAGTATGTACTAGGTGGTCTAGGGGGCCACCAAGACTTTGCAGTTGCCACCTTGCCAGTCCTTATAGTCAGACCACCCCCGCCGTGGCGTTCATATATCAAATCACATGGAAATCCATAAATCCATATATTCCCTTGATGTGTCGTGTCTATAACATATGTGCCGTATGCGGAGATGATGTACAGTCCGGCCTCCACATTTATCAGTATTACCGCTGGTCACAAGAACCTCTAGGAAGCCATGTGACCTCCTTTTCTGAGTAGAAGTTGCAGTAAGCCGCTGCAGGTGTCCATGTGGATCGTGTTGCCGCCATGCTTGTGAAGTCTCCTGATCAAAGGCTCAGTGTGACGGCAGATTCCTGGGAAGTGTAATGTCAGCGCACATGGTGGCCACATGTTCTGACCGCTCCATGGATCGGCAGGCCGCAGCACATATGGGGCAATCGCTTCTATAGCATAACATCAACCTGTTGCTGAACTACAACTCCCAGCATGCCCTGCAGCACAGTCCTGAAGCCGCCAGCACTGGTCGGATCCCTCTGATGATGGATTTATGGGACTATTTGTAGTTCTATCAGGAACTACCGTCCCTTTGATCAGCATGTGGCTTCAATTGTCAGACACCTCCCTAGGGGAAGACTGATGGCGGCTACAGGCAGATCTGAGCAGCATCAAAGACCCTCATAACCGAGGAGTGCGAAGGTCAGCGCTAAATGGGGTGTAAGGTGGAGAACCCGCTATATATCAATAAAGATAAATTATTGCAACTTCCTATCTTTGTACTGATCATCTCACATTGCAGAACTAAAACTTCTCACAGCTGAGGGTTTGTTACAGTTGCATCCAGCCTTGACAGTCAGTTCTCTTACTTTATACACACACAGGACTTATACAGCAGTATATATCCCATAGGTATTTCTTTCTACCAATGACTGGTGCGCGCCATGTTCCCATGGAGGTGCCCAATGTTCGACGCTTTAATAGTTAGTGTGCCACTTGGGTAAAACTATGACACCAGGAAACTCAGAGGGCAACAGGACAAGGGGTGGGGAGGTCAACAGGACAAGGGGTGGGGAGGTCAACAGGACAAGGGGTGGGGAGGTCAACAGGACAAGGGGGGGGGAGGTCAACAGTACAAGGGGGGGGAGGTCAACAGGACAAGGGGGGGGGAGGTCAACAGGACAAGGGGTGGGGAGGTCAACAGGACAAGGGGGGGGGAGGTCAACAGGACAAGGGGTGGGGAGGTCAACAGGACAAGGGGGTGGGGAGGTCAACAGGACAAGGGGGGGAGGTCAACAGGACAAGGGGTGGGGAGGTCAACAGGACAAGGGATGGGGAGGTCAACAGGACAAGGGGGGGAGGTCAACAGGACAAGGGGTGGGGAGGTCAACAGGACAAGGGGTGGGGAGGTCAACAGGACAAGGGGGGGGGGAGGTCAACAGTACAAGGGGGGGGAGGTCAACAGGACAAGGGGTGGGGAGGTCAACAGGACAAGGGGTGGGGAGGTCAACAGGACAAGGGGTGGGGAGGTCAACAGGACAAGGGGGGGGGGAGGTTAAGCATCTGCCTTTGGGTGGCCTCTACCTATCCCGGCATAGGGGCACAAGCAGGACGTCTGCCTTCTGCTCCCGGATCAGGCACATTGGACGTCATCATTGTTTATGTGCCTCCAGTCAGCACAGCAGGGGAAGTTCAGGGGGCAGGTAAGTATAAAGTATTTATTCAACTGGGTAAACTGGAGGACATCTATCCATAATAGAACACACCTATCTAAGCTGCGCATCAACTATTTACATACTGGGGGCAACTATCTACATACTGGGGAGCACCTATCTACATACTGGGGAGCACCTATCTACCTACTAGGGGCCACTATGTACATACTGGGGAGCACCTATCTACCTACTAGGGCCACTATGTACATACTGAGGAGCACCTATCTACCTACTAGGGGCCACTATGTACATACTGGGGAGCACCTATCTACCTACTAGGGGCCACTATGTACATACTGGGGAGCACCTATCTACCTACTAGGGGCCACTATGTACATACTGGGGAGCACCTATCTACCTACTAGGGGGCAACTATCTACATACTGGGGAGCACCTATCTACCTACTAGGGGGCAACTATCTACATACTGAAAAGAACCTATCTACCTACTGGGGGCAACTATGTACATACTGGGGAGCACCTATCTACCTACTGGAGGCAACTATCTACATACTGGGGGGCACTTATTTAACTACTAGAGGGTAACTACATACTGGGGGGTAACTATCTACCTACTGGGGGAAACTATTTACATGCTGGGGAGCACCTATTTACCTACTAGGGGGTAACTACATACTGGGGAGCGCCTATCTACCTATGTGGGGCTACCTATTGGGGGGTACAAATACCTACAGGGGGCACTTATCTGTACTGAGGGGCAACTATCAACACACTGGGGGAACCTATTTTCTATACAGTGGGGCAATTATCTGCCTACTGAGGGGAAATAATCTTCTGGGGGCAATTACCGACCTGCTTTATACTAAAAGGGCATTACTACCTTTGAGGCACTATGAGTGTAGACCAGTGCAGAGCCTGATATGTGTGTCTGATCCTGCGGGTAAGGATTGTGGATGGGAGAAGCCATCAGTCACTGGATGGGGGTCATGGTCATAACATTCTGTTTCCTCATCCTCATTATGGGGTATTGAATGCAGAAAGATGCAGAAACATAAAATATATATATATATATATATATATATATATATATATTCGGAATGCAATGTATATTTAGGGAAGTTTGGCACCACGCCTCTTAGTGGGCGGTCCATGGATAACCCCGCCCCAGAGGAGCTGCAGCAATACCAAGCAAGAGAGAAGTTGGCCAGAGTATTAAGATATAGGGTGACTATGTATATCCACTTCTTGTAATTGCGCCCCCTAGCTTCCCGTAAGATACCTCGATGTAGGATGTGTCCTCAGATGACCGGGATGTTCTCTGCTCGCTGGGTAGAGCTGCTGGATACCAGAACTGGGAATCTGGCAGAACAAGTCGAAGACAATGACCTGAAGTGAACCAGGGGAGCGGAGAACACGCTGATGAGGTGGGCGATGGCAGTGCGACCTGCTAAGGGCGGGGGAGTCCAGACATCAAGGGGTTAACATAGGCCAGCTGGACTTTTCCATTGCGCTGAATGGGGAGACCCCTGGCAGGGAGCGTACAATGACCCCATTTAGCTGCGTCCCCACCCAGTAACACACTGACCGGCTTCTCTCAGGTCCCGGTGGTGCCCGCACTCCCTGCCAGGTCCCTGGGAATGTATTTATAACACACTGGCACCAGTCAGAGCCCACAGGGTGAGGTATGGAAACGTGACGCCCGCCCGCTGAATCATACCTTCTTTTTTAGGACTCCGGTGTTAATTTTAGGACAGACGTTAATATGTTCCTATAGCAGAGTGATTGTGCACCTTCTCCCTGGTCTATTATACAGCATAGTCAGACAAGATGAGGGATGCGAGAAGAGTCAGCAGAGCCCTGCCGGGGTGGGAGCAGGGGGCAGATAACTATAGAGGGGGCAGCTAGCTATAATAGAGTTCCTGTGGAGTATATAATCTCCCATTGTGTAATACCACATTCCTCCAGCAGTGGCCGCTGTTGGGAAGTACATACAGCAGCTTGTAGTCTTCTCTGTGGCGATCACAGCTGATCGATGAAGGATTAAAGGGGTTGTTTACCAAATTTTTTTTTTCTTTCAAGTCAACTGGTCCCATCAAGTGTTAGAGAGTTGTAATTTATTTCTATTAAAAAATTTCCAGTCTTACAGTACTTATCAGCTGCTGTATGTCCTGCAGGAAGTGGTGTATTCTTTCCAGTCTAGAGAGCAGGAGAGGTTTTCTATGGGGATTTGCTCCTGCTATTCACAGTTCCTATAATTGACACAGGTGGCAGCAGAGAGTAGTGTGACAGACTGGAGAGAATACACCACTTCCTGCAGGACATCAGTACTTATTAGCTGCTGTATGTCCTGCAGGAAGTGGTGTATTCTCTCCAGTCTGACACAGTGCTCTCTGCTGCCCCCTCTGTCCATGTCAGGAAATGTGAATAGCAGGAGCAAATCCCCATAGAAAACCTCTCCTGCTCTCCAGACTGGAAAGAACACATCACTTCCTGCAGGACATCCAGCAGCCGATAAGTACTGGAGATTTTTAATAGAAATAAATTACAAATCTCTGGCACTTGCTGGAACCAGTTCATTTGAAAGATTTTTTTGTGTGTGTGTGTGTGTGTGTTTTTTTAAGCCTCCAGACTCTCAGCAAGTGACTGGCAGCAGGTCCTCTTTTAGAAAAGAGGTTGACACCCCCTTTAAGTATCATTACTTTGTCTATCATCGAAGGTCGTCTGTAAGAAATATTGGGGTCTGTACAGGTTTTAAGCTTCTGGCTATAAACAACAATGTTCCCATTTTCTGACAATAAGAAGAAAAAAATAAAAATAATTTACGAAAAATGAAACGCAAGGTATGTAATAATTAAAGGGGGACTCCACTTGGACGAATCTCTACTTGTTAGAGGGATACAATGACCATGAGTCCCTAAATAATCTTCAGGGAAACCTTACAGTATATAATCAATTCTCCCACAGCGCCCCCACAGGCGAAATGAGGCATTACATGCAGCCTATTAAAGTCAAGGGGGAGATTTATCAAACATGGTGTAAAGTGAAACTGGCTCAGTTGCCCCTAGCAACCAATCAGATTCCACCTTTCATTCCTCACAGACTCTTTGGAAAATGAAAGGTGGAATCTGATTGGTTGCTAGGGGCAACTGAGCCAGTTTCACTTTACACCATGTTTGATAAATCTCCCCCATTGTGTTGTCTGTGTAATACAGGACAAGGCGGGTCCTCCAGAGAGAGACACTCTTTTTAAGAGATTAGATCCTAAAAAGAAGACTTTCCCAATAGGGTATTTTTTTTTAACTGGACAATTCCTTTAAGCTTTGCTTGTATAAAATCAGAGGACCCCTTTAAGAAAGAAGAAATGAATTGGAATGTGAATTGGCAGGTTGTACAGTAGAACGCCCACGTGTCCTCAGGACTCCTGTATACCGTACAGTACACTCCATTAATACAGCGTTATATACACTCACACACAATCCTTATATGTCTAATATCACCGCAATCTGCCAAAACACATAGTAGTGACACCGCCTGCGCCGGCCCCGAGACGCATTCCAAGACACCGTTATATGGAGCCGGATGGTAGAGTAGTCATTTAACGCCTTACACATGATTCTGATTTCTCTTTTGAGTCGCGGCCATAAAGCGGCACAAAACTTTCCAGCTATCAAAACAATCGAATAATACTGGTATAGCTGGTATAACCTGGGGATCTCCTGTATATAATTATATATGTACAGCTGGTATAACCTGGGTATATACTGTATATATTTATATATGTACAGCTGCTATAACCTGGGGATCTCCTGTATATAATTATATATGTACAGCTGCTATAACCTGGGGATCTCCTGTATATAATTATATATGTACAGCTGGTATAACCTGGGGATCTCCTGTATATAATTATATATGTACAGCTGCTATAACCTAGGTATGAGCGTTATAGTCTGGGGTCACTGTGTAACCTGTTCTCTTGTCCCCTCAGCCGTGTTTTTTCCATCCGCCCACCGTGTGCGCCGTTCCTCTCCGGAGCTCCTGGACCCCGTTCTTCAGATGTCTCTGCCAGAGGTGGAGCTGCTCTATGAGGTCAGTGGAAAATCTATAGATTCCTTCCAAGATGTGTGATGACAGGGAAGGTCTTATCCTGAGCATTGCTGGAATAGTGCGACTGATTGTATGAGGTGGACGCCCTCCCCAGCGCACATGCTGCTGACATATAACATATAGCTGTATATAAGTCCCAGAACACTGAGGAAACTGTCCAGAGACAGAGAAACCTCATTTTAGTGACACGATAGATAGATAGATAGATAGATAGATAGATAGATAGATAGATAGATAGATAGGAGATAGATAGATAGATAGATAGATAGATAGATAGATAGATAGATAGATAGATAGGAGATAGATAGGAGATAGATAGATAGATAGGAGATAGATAGATAGATAGATAGATAGATAGATAGATAGATAGATAGATAGGAGATAGATAGATAGATAGATAGATAGATAGATAGATAGATAGGAGATAGATAGATAGATAGATAGATAGATAGATAGATAGATAAATAGATAGGAGATAGATAGATAGATAGATAGATAGATAGATAGATAGGAGATAGATAGGAGATAGATAGATAGGAGATAGATAGATAGATAGATAGATAGATAGATAGATAGATAGATAGGAGATAGAAAGGAGATAGATAGATAGATAGATAGATAGATAGGAGATAGATAGATAGATAGATAGATAGATAGATAGATAAATAGATAGGAGATAGATAGATAGATAGATAGATAGGAGATAGATAGGAGATAGATAGATAGGAGATAGATAGATAGATAGATAGATAGATAGATAGATAGGAGATAGAAAGGAGATAGATAGATAGATAGATAGATAGATAGATAGATAGATAGATAGGAGATAGATAGATAGATAGATAGATAGGAGATAGATAGGAGATAGATAGATAGATAGATAGATAGATAGATAGATAGATAGATAGATAGATAGGAGATAGATAGATAGATAGATAGATAGATAGATAGATAGATAGGAGATAGATAGATAGATAGATAGATAGATAGATAGATAGATAAATAGATAGGAGATAGATAGATAGATAGATAGATAGATAGTTAGGAGATAGATAGATAGATAGATAGACAGGAGATAGATAGATAGATAGATAGATAGATAGGAGATAGATAGATAGATAGATAGATAGATAGATAGATAGATAGGAGATAGATAGATAGATAGGAGATAGATAGATAGATAGATAGATAGGAGATAGATAGATAGGAGATAGATAGATAGATAAAACACAGCAATCACTGAACTCAGGGAGAACAGTGAAAAATTCCATTGGAGTACTCATTTATGAGTCTCCATTGATTGTCCCATACATAATTTGAATATGCAAAAAAGGGGTCCGTGGAGCCTCAGTTACGAGTCTCAAAACACGGGAATAGCCAGATATCCCTCTCTCCAGAGAAGGAAGCCCATTGCCAAGGGGTGCCTCCTAGTGGGGAGAGCACCAAACCACCCTGATACGTAGTCCCTCAGGTCCCAGTAGCCAGAATCCTGCTCCACGCTGACGAGGGGCAAATACCCAGAAACTGCAGTCTGTGGATGGATGCCTAGCCTTGGTAACCCTTGTCTTATGTCGTTACACTCGCCACAGAGTTAGACTTTGACTCACAGGGGCCACCCTGGTGTTTCCCTATTTAGGTCCCAAAGCTCGCAACAGAGTGAGGACCTGAGGGACTACCTATCAGGGTGGTTTTGTGCTCTCCCCACTAGGAGGCACCCCTTGGCAATGGGCTCTGGAGAGAGGGATATCTGGCTATTCCCGTGTTTTGAGACTCGTAACTGAGGCTCCACGGACCCCTTTTTTGCATAGATAGATAGATAGGAGATAGATAGATAGATAGATAGATAGATAGATAGATAGATAGGAGATAGATAGGAGATAGATAGATAGATAGATAGATAGATAGATAGATAGATAGATAGGAGATAGATAGATAGATAGATAGATAGATAGATAGATAGATAGGAGATAGATAGATAGATAGATAGATAGATGATAGATAGATAGATAGATAGATAGATAGATAGATAGATAGGTGATAGATAGATAGATAGGAGATAGATAGATAGATAGATAGAAGATAGATAGGAGATAGATAGATGATAGATAGAGATAAATTAAGATAACCTGCCCATATCCTCAATATATATATATATATGTCAGTAGAAATATAACTGATAGTTGGATGTTATATCCCAGACTCACGGCTCCTTCTTCTCCTTCTGCTTCTTCTTCTTCTTCTTCTTCTTCTCCTTCTCCTTCTTCTCCTTTTCCTTCTCCTTCTTCTTTTTCTTCTCCATCTTCTCCTTCTGCTTCTTCCTCTTCTCCTTCTCCTTCTTCTTCTTCTTCATCTTCTCCTTCTTCTCCTTCTCCTTCATCATCATCTTTTTTTTCATCTCCTTCTTCTTCTTCATCTTCTCCTTCTTCTTCTTTATGTTCTCCTTCTTCTTCTTCATCTTCTCCTTCTTCATCTTCTCCTTCTTCATCATCTTCTCCTTCTTCATCATCTTCTCCTTCTTCTTCTTCTTCTTCTCTTTCTCCTCCTTCTCCTTCTTCTTCTCCTACTTCTCCTACTCCTTCTTCTCCTTCTGCTTCTTCCTTTTCTCCTTCTTCTCCTTCTTCTCCTTCTCCTTCTTCTCCTTCTTCTCCGTCTTCTTCTTCATCATCTTCTCCTTCTTCTCCTTCATCATCATCTTTTTTTTCATCTCCTTCTTCTTCTTCATCTTCTCCTTCTTCTTCATCTTCTCCTTCTTCTTCTTCATCTTCTCCTTCTTCATCTTCTCCTTCTTCTTCATCATCTTCTCCTTCTTCTTCTTCTCTTTCTTCTCCTTCTTCTTCTCCTTCTTCTCCTTCTTCTTCTTCTTCTTCTTCTTCATCTTCTCCTTCTCTTCTTCTCCTTCTCCTTCATCATCATCTTTTTTTTCATCTCCTTCTTCTTCTTCATCTTCTCCTTCTTCATCTTCTCCTTCTTCATCTTCTCCTTCTTCATCATCTTCTCCTTCTTCATCATCTTCTCTTTCTTCTTCATCTTCTCCTTCTTCTCCTTCATCATCATCTTTTTTTCATCTCCTTCTTCTTCATCATCTTCTCCTTCTCCTTCATCTTCTCCTTCTTCTTCTTTATCTTCTCCTTCTTCTTCTTCTTCTTCATCTTCTCCTTCTTCATCTTCTCCTTCTTCATCATCATCTTCTCCTTCTTCTTCTTCTTCTTCTTCTCCTTCTCTTTCTCCTCCTTCTCCTTCTTCTTCTCCTACTTCTCCTACTCCTTCTTCTCCTTCTTCTCCTTCTTCTTCTCCTTCTTCTTCTCCTTCTGCTTCTTCCTTTTCTCCTTCTTCTCCTTCTTCTCCTTCTCCTTGTTCTCCTTCTTCTCCGTCTTCTTCTTCTTCTTCATCTTCTCCTTCTTCTCCTTCATCATTTTCTCCTTCTTCTTCTTTATCTTCTTCATCTTCTCCTTCTTCATCTTCTCCTTCTTCATCATCATCTTCTCCTTCTTCTTCTTCTTCTTCTTCTCTTTCTCCTCCTTCTCCTTCTTCTTCTCCTACTTCTCCTACTCCTTCTTCTCCTTCTTCTCCTTCTTCTCCTTCTTCTCCTTCTTCTCCTTCTTCTCCTTCTTCTCCTTCTTCTCCTCCTCCTTCTCCTCCTTCTTCTCCTTCTCCTCCTTCTTCTCCTTCTTCTTCTTCTCCTTCTCCTTCTTCTCCTTCTTCTCCTTCTCCTTCATCTTCTCCTTCTCTCTCCAGTTCTTATCCACCGGAGTGCGGATCGATCCGGATGAGCGGCTGAGGCTCCGTGACCCGGAGTTGTCCTCTCTCAGGAAGGCCACCACCTTTGACGTTGTGTGCAATGATGTGATCCCTAAGTCTATCTCGGAGATCCGCAGGCTGGGGGACGTCCTGTCCCACGTCCCCGGCCCCCTGAGGAGGGAAGACTTTGAGAGGACGCTTCTGACCATGGCCTACGGGGCCCTGAAGACCTCCCAGTCAGAGGACAGCGACCAGCAGAAGTTCTGGATGCAGAGCCTGACCAAGCTCTTCATAGCCCTGAGGAGAGACCTGATGTTCCCCTATGATAAAGGGGGACACCGCTGAGCTGGGGGGCTCCGCATCCCCCACCCCTGCATGTTGTCATAGACCCAACACTACATCAGAGAACATAATTTATTCTACCAAATGCAATGGAGATGGATCTAAGGACTACTAGAAGATCCAAGATGGTGCTGTGTCCTGGACACCGGGGATGGGTTATAGGGGGGGGGGGGGGGTCATTGTATAATGTAGACTTGTTTATTGTGAACTATTACAGAGATTTAGCACATGGAAGCCCCCTTTAAATTCTGGTATATAATTAGCCAACCTGCTAGGTTTAGTTGTATCCACTATCAACCAGCAGAATAGTGAGTGCAGCTCTGGAGTATAATACAGGATGTAACTCAGGATCAGTAATGTATGTACACAGTGACCCCCACCAGCAGAATAGTGAGTGCAGCTCTGGAGTATAATGAACTTTTTAATTCCTTCTTGTTCTGTATATGACGCGTGCTGCGTTGATGAAAGTTGGACCTCCCCTTTAAGTGTTACATATCATCTCTTACACCTCTGTATATACCGCTCACCGGGAATTTGGGTAAAATATTAAAATCTATAAACATGTCTGTGAAAAGTTCACTGTTTCTCCACTATGGACAGTGTGGTATCTTACAGTATGCCTATAGATGGCGCTGTTTCCTCCAGTCCTATGTCGGGGCTGTCAGTGAGTCCTCCATGGCCCCGCTCCCGTTTTGTGTTGCATTATTATGTGAATAAATGTTATTAAAGCTTTGGCTCTCGTCTTCTCTTATTATCAAGTGTTTTCTAACTTGTCTATAAGCAGATATATACTGGGGAGGGGGGCGCTATATTGCCTACAACTTTAGCTCCAATCCACACAGCGCTATATAAATTCTCATTGTAGACCTGGTGTTATATATAAGTGTAGAGCTCCCTCTAGTGGATATAGTTTGCAACACTAACATAAAGCAAGAAACACTCCACAGCAGTAAAGCTCTGCAGCTCTCTAGCGACACCTTTTGGAGGGTAGCTTTTTCTTCAAGCCAATGTTTGGCTCCTTTGAGAAGCCTTAGAACATGACAGGGGATTTAAAAAAAAACAAAAAAACATCCCACATTACGCTGGAACATGACCAAGGCCATGGTAAGGCAGAGCATGGAACAGGAGCCACAGAGCTACTGTGCACATAGTCTGATACCAGAGAGCAGTGCATCATGGGAGCTCATGGGATCACCAGCACAGGTAACACTAAGCTGTGAGATCACATGTCTGACAGCAGGTGGAGATGCTGACAGTTACCAACGGCAACCAACAGAATTTTGGGAATGTTTAGAATGTTTGAAAATAAACACAAAACAGTCAACTGACAAAACTGATCAAATTTTTAACTGATTTTTAGTCCTTGGATCATGGATGATGGATGATGGAATGTGCTTAGGAGCCAAGTTCTGCCCGTTCACAGCAGATGACACTCACCCTCAGCAGCCGGGATCAGAGATAACTCTAATCCCTGCTGTTTAACTCCCTGGATGCCACATTTAATAGTGACCATGGGGTTAAAGGGAAGTTCAGAAAAATTAGCTGCTTTCTTTGAGAGACAGCGCCACCCTTGTCCTCAGTTTGTGTGTGGTATTGCATCTTAGTTTCATTACGTTGTAATACCGTATACAACCTGAGGACAGGGGTGGCGCTGTTTTTGAAGGAAAGCAGAAGTTTTTTCTTTTCTAATTCTGGATAACCCCTTTAACGTCATTAACCTCCTATTTGTTTATTTTTTTTTTTACATTACATTTTTATTTTTATTTTTTTAGTTTTTATATATATATATATATATATATATATATATTTTTTTTAGCTTTTACATTTTATATATTTTTAAAAATACATAATACATTATTTTAAATAATAAAAATAATATTTTTTTCAATAATAATAAATGTAAACGTAATAATAAATCTAAAGGTAATATAACCTAACACTGCAATACGCCGAATCAGCTATAATAAAGTTACAAAACTTTAAATCCCGATCGCCGACCTCCGCGTTCCTTTCTATACATTAAGGTCGCAGTTAATTTTAGGATTATGGGGATTTTTCTTTCTTTTTTTGTTTAATCCCTAAGAATAGTAACCTTGGCGATGTATTTAACTAACAAAATGCGAAAGAGCGGCACCCGAGTCAGCGAGTTTGTGGGGGAGAAGGCAGCGCAGGATTAAGGAACGTCACAGGGTTACTGGAAGAGGGAGACTTAGGAGAAAATCCGCCAGTGAATGTAGAGGAGTCTGGAGCAGGGACTGGTGTGACCAGGATGGCGGCGGCGGTGTGGACCCAACTAGTGCGATCCAGGAACCTGGTCCTGGTCATCTCCATCCCCCTGCTGCTGCTCCCCCTGCCCCTGCTGCACCCCAGCAGTGTGAGTACCAGGGTGACTTTTATGAAGATACAGTGGCTGGATGGTACTGTAATGGGGGCAATGTGGAGGGCACTGTAATGGGGGCAATGTGGAGGGCACTATAATGGGGGCAATGTGGGGGGCACGATAATGGGGGCAATGTGGAGGGCACTGTAATGGGGGCAATGTGGATGGCACTGTAATAAGGGCAATGTGGATAGCACTGTAATGGGGGCAATGTGGATAGCACTGTAATGGGGGCAATGTGGATAGCACTGTAATGGGGGCAATGTGGAGGGCACTGTAATGGGGGCAATGTGGAGGGCACTGTAATGGGGGCAATGTGGAGGGCACTATAATGGGGGCAATGTGGAGGGCACTATAATGGGGGCAATGTGGGGGGCACGATAATGGGGGCAATGTGGAGGGCACTGTAATGGGGGCAATGTGGATGGCACTGTAATGGGGGCAATGTGGATGGCACTGTAATAAGGGCAATGTGGATAGCACTGTAATGGGGGCAATGTGGATAGCACTGTAATGGGGGCAATGTGGAGGGCACTGTAATGGGAGCAATGTGGAGGGCACTGTAATGGGGGAAATGTGGAGGGCACTGTAATGGGGACTATGTGGATGGCACTGTAATGGGGGAAATGTGGATAGCACTGTAATGGGGGCAATGTGGATAGCACTGTAATGGGGGCAATGTGGAGGGCACTGTAATGGGGGCAATGTGGAGGGCACTGTAATGGGGGCAATGTGGAGGGCACTATAATGGGGGCAATGTGGAGGGCACTATAATGGGGGCAATGTGGGGGGCACGATAATGGGGGCAATGTGGAGGGCACTGTAATGGGGGCAATGTGGATGGCACTGTAATAAGGGCAATGTGGATAGCACTGTAATGGGGGCAATGTGGATAGCACTGTAATGGGGGCAATGTGGAGGGCACTGTAATGGGAGCAATGTGGAGGGCACTGTAATGGGGGAAATGTGGAGGGCACTGTAATGGGGACTATGTGGATGGCACTGTAATGGGGGAAATGTGGAAAGCACTGTAATGGGGACTATGTGGATGGCACTGTAATGGGGCAATGTGGATAGCACTGTAATGGGGACTATGTGGATGGCACTGTAATGGGGACTATGTGGAGGGCACTGTAATAGGGCAATGTGGAAAGCTCTGTAATAGGGCATTGTGGATGGCACTGTAATGGGGGCAATGTGGAGGGAACGGTAATGGGGGCAATGTGTATAGCACTGTAATGGGGGCAATGTGGATAACACTGTAATGGGGACTATGTGGACGTCACTGTAATGGGGCAATGTGGGTGGTACTGTTATGGGGACTATGTGGATGGCACTGTGATAAGGGCAATGTTGATGGCACTGTAATGGGGGCAATGTGGAGGGCATGGTAATGGGTGCAATGTTGATGGCACTGTAATGGGGGCAATATGGAGGGCTCTGTAATGGGGGCAATGTGGATGGCACTGTAATGGGGGCAATGTGGATGGCACTGTAATGGGGGCAATGTGGGTGGCACTGTAATGGGGCAATGTGGATAGCACTGTAATGGGGACTATGTGGGTGGCACTGTAATGGGGCAATGTGGATAGCACTGTAATGGGGACTATGTGGATGGCACTGTAATGGGCACAATGTGGAGAGCATGGTAATGGGGACATTATGGATGGCACTGTCATGGGGACAATGTAGATGGCACTGTCATGGGGACAGTGTGGAGAGCATTGTAATGGAGACATTGTGCATGGCAGTGTAATGGGGATAATGTGGAGGGCACTGTAATGGGGACAAATTGGATGGCACTGTAATGGGGATAAAGTGGATGGCACTGTAACGAGGCAATGTGGAGGGCCCTTTCATGGGAACAAAGTGGATGGAACTGTAATGGGGGCAATGTGGAGGGCACTGTAATGAGGACAAAGTGGTTGGGAATGTAATGGGGGCAATGTGGAGGGCACTGTAATGGGGACAAAGTGGATGTCACTGTAATGGGGACTAGGAATATCAAGAATATAAAAAAATATCAATTTTATGAGCCAAGTGGGTGACGTGGTGGCCATTAGTTGTGCAGGGTGTTACACATCATTCTATCACCACTATTCTTTTCTCTCTGTAGGAAGCTTCCTGTGCCTACGTCCTCATAGTGACGGCCGTATACTGGGTGTCGGAGGCCGTTCCCCTTGGAGCCGCTGCCTTGGTCCCTGCGTTCCTTTTCCCACTGTTTGGGGTGCTGAAATCCAGTGAGGTCAGTGCACAGTATATTAGAGAGTGTCTCCCACTCTGGAGGACTCAACACGACCATCTATTTAATGATTCAATGATTAGCCTGCAATACCCCAGTTCTCCTGTAGAGGCCACTGCAGGAGATATGAGCAGATACTCCCAGCACAGCGATCATGGATCAGGATTCTGATTACTCATATATTGTCAGTTCTGGGAATGTTACATAATTCTGGCTGCTTTTTGATGTAACAGAAGACAGATCCTGACCCCAACTCCAGGTTCTTGACCTCACTTCTACCTGTTTATGGCTCCACAGATGTAATGATTAAATCCCGCTCCCCCTGAGCGACCTCAGCCCAGATTCCCGGTGTAAACAATATCATAAACCATCTAACTTTATTACCCAGGATGTCACTTACCAGCAGAAAAACTGCAGGAATGTGAGCACGGAGCTCAGGACTGAGCATCCCCAATAATGCGGTATTATTTATGTATTATAAATAATAGCATCATATAGTGTCAATGTAATAATGAAGACAGGCAGAGATAATACTAATAATAGAGCAGCAATGTGCATAGGAGGAGCCCCATATTGTACATATGTATAGGAGGAGGAGTCACATATTGTACATGTGTATAGGAGGAGGAGTCACATATTGTACATGTGCATAGGAGGAGGAGCCACATATTACACATGTGTATAGGAGGAATCACATATTGTACATGTGTATAGGAGGAGGAGCCACATATTGTACATGTGTATAGTAGGAGGAGCCACATATTACACATGTGTATAGGAGGAGTCACATATTGTACATGTGTATAGGAGGAGTCACATATTGTACATGTGTATAGGAGGAGGAGTCACATATTGTACATGTGTATAGGAGGAGGAGCCACATATTGTTCATGTGTATTGGAGGAGAAGCCACATATTGCACATGTGTATTGGAGGAGGAGCCACATATTGTACATGTGTATAGGAGGAGGAGTCACATATTGTACATGTGTATTGGAGGAGGAGCCACATATTGTACATGTATAGAAGCCACATATTGTACATGTGTATAGGAGGAGGAGCTACATATTGCACATGTGTATAGGAGGAGGAGCCACATATTGTACATGTGTATAAGAGGAGGAGCCACATATTGTACATGTGTATAGGAGGAGGAGTCACATATTGTACATGTGTATGGGAGGAGGAGCCACATATTGTACATGTGTATAGGTGGAGGAGTCACATATTGTACATGTGTATAGGAGGAGGAGCCACATATTGCACATGTGTATAGGAGTAGGAGCCACATATTGTACAGGTGTATAGGAGGAGTCACATATTGTACATGTGTATAGGAGGAGGAGCCACATATTGTACAGGTGTATAGGAGGAGTCACATATTGTACATGTGTATTGGAGTAGGAGCCACATATTGTACATGTGTATTGGAGGATGAGCAACATATTAAACATGTGTATAGGAGGAGGAGCCACATATTGCACATGTGTATTGGAGGAGGAGCCACATATTGTACATGTGTATAGGAGGAGGAGCCACATATTACACATGTGTATAGGAGGAGGAGCCACATATTGTCTATGTGTATAGGAGGAGGAGCCACATATTGTCTATGTGTATAGGAGGAGGAGCCACATATTGTCTGTGTATAGGAGGAGGAGCCACATATTGCACATGTGTATAGGCGGAGGAGCCACATATTGCACATGTGTATAAGAGGAGCCACATATTGCACATGTGTATAGGAGAAGGAGCCACATATTGCACATGTGTATAAGAGGAGCCACATATTGTCTGTGTATAGGAGGAGGAGCCACATATTGTCTGTGTATAGGAGGAGGAGCCACATATTGCACATGTGTATAAGAGGAGCCACATATTGCACATGTGTATAGGAGGAGCCACATATTGCACATGTGTATAAGAGGAGCCACATATTGTCTGTGTATAGGAGGAGGAGCCACATATTGTCTGTGTATAGGAGGAGGAGCCACATATTGCACATGTGTATAGGAGGAGGAGCCACATATTGTACATGTGAATAGGAGGAAGAGCTGACTGGGACAATCTTGGTCCTCACTAGCCGATGACTGAGAAGACATCAGTCCAGTCCATGTAGTTGGGGTCATTGACTCGGGACCCCTCCTCGACTCCCCTCCTCGCCTCCATATTCTGCTATATCCACATAGAGCTACTGCTGGATCTGGGAGAGAACATTACGTTGTAGCTTCTTACCACTTCTCCTTCCTCAGTCGGGCGTCAGACGGATCATAGGAAACAAAGCCGCCTTTCAGCTCCGGCCTCGGGATTCCTGCCCACCTGAATAAGAAGTTTTTTATTAGAAATATCTCCTCACGTATTGTAAATGAGGCCGTCCCAGTGGGGCAAAGGTGGCACAGACCTCACCAAGGTTACTGAGATCTGGGGCCGGGCGGCACAACACTGTGCTAGTTATGGCAAATGATATAAGGTGGGAGTATAAAGACTTCCTCTATGGAAAGTGAGCAAAGATTTTCCTATATGAAGTACATGGAAAAGCACAAAGCATATATATAGCAATATACACAAATATGGTAACCAATGTGTAACAGCCAGGAATAGAAGGGATTGTGCCAACAATTATAGAAAAATGGGGTCAAAGGTCAAATAAATTTCCCTAGCGTCCCTATGTTTTTGAATTTCTATTTACTACTATATAGTGATATTGTTTCTTAGTAACTATAAGGCCATGTTCACACAACAGAAGAATAAATTATGTTTTCTACCTCATTAGAAGAGGATTCTAACATAAGAGTGTGTACAGATGCAGCTAGACACAACCAGTTCTTTATTGATTCCATATCCACTATCTAGTGCTAAGCACTTAAAGGGAGAAGAGTCCAGGAACACCCTAACCCACACTGAGAACAAGATTAAAAAGTGCAGGGCAGTATCCTGAAACACAAGAGGTACTAGTGTGGATAGGACAAAGCTACCAGAGGGTCTACGTATCCTATCTCGCTGTGCAGGTAACGGGAAGGCCCGAAAGCTTAGCTACACCCAGACAACCACGACTGGGGCTTTTATCACATTATTAGGCTGGGTAACTCAACACTGTAGGGCAGAAGGTTTTCAGATTATAGTCTATACACGGGTACAAGTAAACTGTTCACTCTAAAGTATCTCTTCAAAGTTTTGTCAGAGTACATTGCTACACTGGGTCAGGGCTCCTTCGACCAACTCTTCTTCTCTACTCATCTCTCCAAGCACCGCTACAACTACCTCTCTTCTACTCTACTTCTCTCAGCACCAACTTAAGCACAAACTGGTTCAAATACTAAAGTCTGTGTGAAGACTTGTCTATTCTACTATTTTGATATCACTGGGACTCCGTCATCCTTTATACGCATGGGCACCTATACACACTAACCGCACACCTTGGGTTATTTTTCCCCCTTCTGTGGGTGGCGGTATCGATAGTCCGTGTGGGTCAGTTGCTACTCAGGACTACTGTGACAAGAGCCCAAGGGACCCATCACAACTCGGCAGGTCACTGACCATTGGGGAACACAGCCAGTCACACAAACATAGCAGGTATCAACATCACACCTGTGTGCTGGACAAGCACTATTATATATATATATATATATATATATATATATACTTACATTTCTTCAATATATAATTAAAAAAAAAAAAAAAATCGAGTTGCAGCAGTAAAAGGTGACACAGCTTTCCTGCTGGCCCCAATGACTGTTTTGGAAACTGCAGGGCTGCCCAAGCCTTGGCCCCAACACAGTAGCATTAGAATACACATTAGAGTAGGGGAAGCTGCCTGTGTCAGAAGCGCTGAAACCGCAAAACCATGTAGCAGAGCGGGCTAGGATAACTGTCAATCACTGTGCTATGAGGTACTGCAGCTGCAGCACTACTGACACTGACTGCTCCCCCAAATGTAATGTATTCTAATGCTAATATGTATTAAAGTGACATCAGGGAAGGCTCTAATCCGGGTTTGAGCAGCCCTGCAGTTCCTAATACAGCCAATGGTGGCAACAGACTTTCCAGGTGACCCCTTTCTGCTGCCACGCAATGTAAAAATGTTAAAAATAAATACAAAATTAAATTTACTTTATATAGTTATAAAATTTAATTATTTTTTAAAATATATATATATATATATATATATATATATATTTATTTTTGTATTATTTTTATTTATTTTATTATTTTATTTTATTCGCTAGAATACCCCTTTAAATAGAGAAAGGAGGATTGTGTATTTTGGATGTAGATACACAACCCAGCCGCCATCTGACTGTATATTAGCAGATTGGGGTCCCTGGTGATCATCATGGCCGGCTCTTATATACATGAACAGACTTGTACATTCCTCGGGCTGTGTTCACATATGGTCGGACATTCCTCCTACGACCTCCCATCGCCTTGGATGCCCCAACCGGCAAATGTGAAATTTATTGTCCTCACTGATCACAAGATTCTATTAAGATAATGGCTTTCTGATGTCTGAAGAATTCATGGGAATAGAAAACTCAACATCACATGTTTCAATGTGACTGTAGCACCGAGACAGATAAGACAACCCAGATCAACAGGCGGTCACATTAGAGGGTCTTATCTGTGTACAGAAAACACTGCAATACTCATACTGACCACTAGAGGGCTCAGCAGCAATAACTCGCCTTACAGCAGCTGTAAAACAATGACAGAAGTATTATACTGCAGGAGCCTAGATAGGCAGGATACGCAGGGAAAGGAAGAAAGAAAATCCTGTATAGCCACATGCGTAAAGTCAAACATTTGCCGTTATTATAATACATATCACTGAATAAAGTATCAGAAATAACCAAGAATAATTGCAGAACGTATTTGAGCACATTTTTATCACCTTTGCATCCACTTCTTTGGTTTCTCTTTAAAGGTGGCTGCAGAATATGTAAAGAACACAACACTTCTGCTCATGGGGGTCATCTGCCTGGCAGCATCAGTGGAGAAATGGAAACTGCATAGGAGGATAGCTCTACGGATGGTCATGTTATCTGGAGCAAAGCCGGGAATGTGAGTAATATGTAAGGAAGGGGGCGGTATACAGTCACATAATGGATATAGGAAAGGCTTCATAGGCCAAAGTGTAATACATGAGAATGATTTCCATAATCAAGAATAGTTTAATATAATACTGCTCATATATACAGAAATATAACTACTATAATACTGCTCCTATATACAGGAATATAACTACTATAATACTGCCCCCTATATACAGGAATATAACTACTATAATACTGCTCCTATATACAGGAATATAACTACTATAATACTGCTCCTATATACAGGAATATAACTACTATAATACTGCTCCTATATACAGGAATATAATTACTATAATACTGCTCCTATATACAGGAATATAACTACTATAATACTGCTCCTATATACAGGGATATAACTACTATAATACTGCCCCCTATATACAGGAATATAACTACTATAATACTGCTCCTATATATAACTACTATAATACTGCCACATACATATAAGAATATTGGTGAGTTACACTACATTGCTCTCTATGATAAATCCCTCCAGGCTTTTGATGTGCTTCATGTGCTGCACTGCTCTGCTCTCCATGTGGCTCTCTAATACATCATCCACCGCCATGGTGATGCCCATCGCTGACGCGGTTCTGCAGCAGCTGACGAGAGGCGACGAGGAGCACGAGGGGGCGGTGGTCAATGGCTCGACTGCACCTGACAGCGCACAGCAGAAAGGTCACCTATATCTCCGCACCTCTAACGTTTCATTGTCCTGTATATATGTCAGTGTTACCTCATGCACCGCTCTAGACCACCAGGGATAATAACCTCAAATGTCTCTGAATTCTTGATTGATCTGAAATAATTTTGCAGGTGGGAAAGAGAAGCAGAACCAGCCGTCCATTGAGCTCATATTCATCAACGAGGAGTAAGTGGAGCCCATTAGATGAATCATGTTCTGGTAATGATGTCCTGTAGGTGGCAGCAGAGAGACAGCTTCCAGTGCAGGAGAGCTCATTAGCATAACCTTTTCCCAGAAATCATTGCCTGCTTCCTACACCAGCTGGGGGTCTCCACAAGGAGAATCAGTGCCCACAGGGAGTGAAGCAGCATCAGTCTGGGACACATAGGTCTGCAGGGGAGCTGCATACACCAAGCTGTATCAATATGTTATAAGGACTAAGTAAAAATCCAGACCACGGATGGACAGCAAAACAGGAACGAATGAACAATAATTTAAATGGAGAAGCCCAATGTGATGTGGTCGGATGTATGGCCTGTGTATGGGGGGCATATATGGGGCAACACTGGGAAATATGAAATGTGTATACTGATAGATATATCCAGATCAATGAAATCTCTACTGATACTTCATGTCCCCAGGGCCACAGCAAAGGATCTCAGCAAACTGATACAGAGCAAGGTACAACTAGGTCATATCAGATGTCATATCTATTATCTATCTATCTATTATCTATCTCCTATCTATCTATCTATCTATCTCCTATCTATCTATCTATCTATCTATCTATCTCCTATCTATTATCTATCTATCTATCTATCTATCTATCTATCTCCTATCTATCTATCTATCTATCTATCTATCTCCTATCTATCTATCTATCTATCTCCTATCTATCTATCTATCTCCTATCTATCTATCTATCTATCTCTCTATCTCCTATCTATCTATCTATCTATCTATCTATCTATCTATCTATCTATCATCTATCTCCTATCTATCTATCTATCTATCTATCTATCTATCTATCTATCTATCTATCTATCTCCTATCTATCTATCTCCTATCTATCTATCTATCTATCTATCTCCTATCTATCTATCTATCTCCTATCTATCTATCTATCTATCTATCTCCTATCTATTATCTATCTATCTATCTCACTATCTATCTCCTATCTAATGTAGAAAAATGGTGCAGCACTCAAAAAAAGTCACAAAATGTTGTGGTGCCTGCCAGTATGCACCCTTGAGACCATAGGTGCTGAAATATACAATATAGGAATCACTGTGGCACTCAAAAGTAGTGAAAAAAATGGTGATTTATTCGCCCAAAACCGCAACGTTTCAAACTCGCAATGAGTCCTTTTTCAAGCAGTGTTAAAGCACATATGGCAAAGCTTGTGTTTAAATACATGGTGGGTCACAATTAGATACATGTGTGTCAAATCATTAATCAGTGTCAAAAGTAGAAATCAAAATACAAGTACACGTGTTATAAGACATAGCAGTGACAATAGATACATCGTGATGATCGTGCAACGATCCACAGTGTTATGATGGTGTCATAAAGTCCATAAGTACATAAAGTCCATAAAAAAATATAAGTTACAATAAGAATCTTGGGGATCATCACTCACAGCGATCCTGTAGCAGCCACGGACCCCAGGATCTCATATCAGCGGCGTTGTCCTAGACCTTACGCGCATGCGCGGGATGTCCGCCAATCGGAAGACTTGTAGGACGGCCTCCCACGTAGTGATAGCTAGAATTAACCTTGTCGTAGCTGGTATGTAGTATCTCCTATCTATCTATCTATCTATCTATCTATCTATCTATCTATCTATCTCCTATCTATCTATCTATCTATCTATCTATCTATCTATCTATCTATCTATCTATCTCCTATCTATCTATCTCCTATCTATCTATCTATCTATCTATTATCTATCTATCTATCTATCTATCTATCTATCTATCTATCTATCTATCTCCTATCTATCTATCTATCTATCTATCTATCTATCTATCTATCTCCTATCTATCTATCTCCTATCTATCTATCTCCTATCTATCTATCTATCTATCTATCTATCTATCTATCTATCTATCTATCTCCTATCTATCTATCTCCTATCTATCTATCTATCTATCTCCTATCTATCTATCTATCTATCTCCTATCTATCTATCTATCTATCTATCTATCTATCTATCTATCTCCTATCTATCTATCTATCTATCTATCTATCTATCTATCTATCTATCTATCTATCTCCTATCTACCTATCTATCTATCTATCTATCATTCCCACCAGCAGAATCTCAATGGCGTCCATATGATTGCCAACCCTATGAGAATTGTGAAGCCGGCGACTAATGGCCAGTCACTTCCTCAGGTAAGACAATCCTGGTATCTAATAATAGGACACAGTCTGTACACTACAATATACTATAAAATGTATTCAATTACAATTTTTTATAGGCCCAGATTCTGGTTCTTCCATCTACCGAATCCAAGGATCCAAAGGAACAAGGAAAATACAGATCTAAACATGACCATATGATCTGCAAGTGCCTGTCACTAAGTGTCTCCTACGCAGCCACTATTGGAGGTCTCACCACAATTATTGGCACCTCTACCAGCCTCATCTTCCTGGAGCACTTTAAGAAGTAGGAACTATAACTACTATAATACCGCTGCTATATACAGGAATATAACTACTATAATACTGCCCCCTATATACAAGAATATAACTACTATAATACTGTTCCTATATACAGGAATATAACTCCTATAATACTGCTCCTATATACAGGAATATAACTACTATAATACTGTTCCTATATACAGGAATATAACTCCTATAATACTGCTCCTATATACAGGAATATAACTACTATAATACTGCTCCTATATACAGGAATATAACTCCTATAATACTGCTCCTATATACAGGAATATAACTACTATAATACTGCTCCTATATACAAGAATATAACTACTATAATACTGCTTCTATGTACAAGAATATAACTACTATAATACTGCTCCTATATACAGGGATATAACTACTATAATACTGCTCCTATATACAGGAATATAACTACTATAATACTGCTCCTATATACAGGAATATAACTACTATAATACTGCCTCCTATATACAAGAATATAACTACTATAATACTGCTCCTATATACAGGAATATAACTACTATAATACTGCTCCTATATACAGGAATATAACTACTATAATACTGCCTCCTATATACAAGAATATAACTACTATAATACTGCCCCTATATACAAGAATATAACTACTAGAATACTGCTCCTATATACAGGAATATAACTACTATAATACTGCTCCTATATACAGGAATATAACTATTATAATACTGCCTCCTATATACAGGAATATAACTACTATAATACTGCCCCTATATACAGGAATATAGCTACTATAATACTGCTCCTATATACAGGAATATAACTACTATAATACTGCCCCTATATACAGGAATATAACTACTATAATACTGCCCCTATATACAGGAATATAACTACTATAATACTGTTCCTATATACAGGAATATAACTACTATAATACTGCCTAATATATACAAGAATATAACTACTATAATACTGCCCCCTATATACAGGAATATAACTACTATAATACTGCCTAATATATACAAGAATATAACTACTATAATACTGCCCCCTATATACAGGAATATAACTATTATAATACTGCTCCTATATACAGGAATATAACTACTATAATACTGCCCCTATATACAGGGATATAACTACTATAATACTGTCCCTATATACAGGAATATAGCTACTATAATACTGCTCCTATATACAGGAATATAACTACTATAATACCGCTCCTATATACAAGAATATAACTACTACAATACTGCCTCCTATATACAAGAATATAACTACTATAATACTGCCCCTATATACAGGAATATAACTACTATAATACTGCTCCTATATACAGGAATATAACTATTATAATACTGCCTCCTATATACAGGAATATAACTACTATAATACTGCCCCTATATACAGGAATATAGCTACTATAATACTGCTCCTATATACAGGGATATAACTACTATAATACTGCCATCCTATATACAGGGATATAACTACTATAATACTGCCCTCCTATATACAGGAATATAACTACTATAATACCGCTCCTATATACAGGAATATAACTACTATAATACTGCTCCTATATACAGGGATATAACTACTATAATACTGCCCTCCTATATACAGGAATATAACTACTATAATACTGCTCCTATATACAGGAATATAACTACTATAATACTGCTCCTATATACAGGAATATTACTACTATAATACGAACTGGAGAGAATGGAACGGCTGCACATCCCATCTATGGCTGACACTAATGCCGCTAGGCCTATATCAAAAATCAACACCAGAGTGTCTGTATATGAATTGATCAAGCCATATTGCCCCGTGTACCACCGCGCAGGTCCTCTGGTCCACACGGGTCCCTACGATAACTCCACACCGTGTCGGTCAGCGACCGCCAACCCCGCAAAGCGGCACTAGTATCAGCCATAGGTGTGAGGTGCAGCACTCTGTTTCTTCCCTGAACCGCATTACTACTATAATACTGCTCCTATATACAGGAATATAACTACTATAATACTGCTCCTATATACAGGAATATAACTACTATAATACTGCTCCTATATACAAGAATATAACTACTATAATACTTCTCCTATATACAGGAATATAACTACTATAATGCTGCTCCTATATACAGGAATAAAACTACTATAATACTGTCCCTATATACATCAATATGAGGACATATGAGGGTTCCTTCCTCTCACCCCTCGTGTTTCTGTGTTGCAGTCGGTACCCGGACGCTGAGGTGGTGAACTTCGGTACCTGGTTTGTGTTCAGTTTCCCCATTACAGTCATCGTTCTCTTTCTGACCTGGGTCTGGCTGCATTGGTTGTTTCTGGGCTGCAAGTAAGTGACAGTATTATGCGGTATTATTAGAGCACAGTGTTGGATTATGACATGTTTTTTATTGATATTGATGGCCTGTGTGAGTGAGACGATTGTGAATCTTTAGTTTTAGAGAAACCTGCTCCCTCAGTAAGAAAAAGAAGACCAGACAGGAAGAGTTGTCGGAGCAGCGTATTCAGGAGGAATATGAAAAGTTGGGGAAAATGAGGTACAGGGGATGGCGGTACTACAAACGTTACATCACCAGCAACGGAGAATGACAACCACCATTCTGTAAGGTTACTGTGTGTAGTTGCAGTCAGTGCTGTAAGGTTACTGTGTGTAGTTGCAGTCAGTGCTGTAAGGTTATTGAGTTTAGTTGCAGTCAGTGCTGTAAGGTTATTAGGTGTAGTTGCAGTCAGTGTCTGAGTTTATGTAAGATTTTCCATAATGCACATGGGTGCGCACACACACAGACATGCAAAAACACACACACATACTGATACACACACTGATAAACACACACTGTGATACACACATACACTGGTAAACACACTGATACACACACGCACTGGTACACACACTGGTACACACACTGGTACACACACCTGGTACACACACTGATACACACACACACACACACACACTGGTACACACACACAGACACGCACAAACACACTGGTACACACACACACACACACAGACACGCACAAAAACACACACACAGGTACACACACACACACTGGTACACACACACACACATACTGATACACACACACATACTGATACACACACACACACTGGTACACACACACACACACACACACTGGTACACACACACACACTGGTGTACACACACACACACACACACACACTGGTGTACACACACACACTGGTACACACACACATACTGATACACACACACACACACACACACACTGGTACACACACTGATATACACACACACACACACACACTGATACACACACACACACACACACACACACACTGGTACACACACACATTATGTAGTATAACCGTTGCTCCGGCCGTGGATCCGATCTTCCCCCGTTTGTTCTTCCCCCCATAGTTACCCAGAAAAGGTGACCGTTGTCTTCTTCATCCTGATGACGCTGCTCTGGTTCACTCGGGAGCCCGGCTTTGTTCCTGGCTGGGAATCTCTATTTGAAAAGTAAGTTCTAAGCTGGTGTACACTCTATTGCTCCCTGTTATCAGCCATTTCCGTCCCAGTCTCGTGGTCGTCCATGGTTTCCGGGACCCCATGAGGACTATAGAATCTCCTATGTCTCCCCAGCTGACCACTCTGTTACATGACCCTTAGGCTGCAGCCTGTCTCACCCCCCACTCGTGTTTCAGGAACGGTTACAGGACGGACGCTACGGTGTCCGTGTTCCTGGGATTCCTGCTCTTCCTGATACCATCTAAGAGACCCCAATTCTGTTTTGGAAAAGGAAAATCAGGTGAGAATTTTCAGATACAAAAAGTAATCTCACTGGCACTCTAAGAGACCCCCATGTATGAGAGCACTCTATAGCTGGCACTCTAAGAGACCCCCATGTATGGGAGCACTCTATAGCTGGCACTCTAAGAGACCCCCATGTATGTGAGCACTCTATAGCTGGCACTCTAAGAGACCCCCATGTATGGGAGCACTCTATAGCTGGCACTCTAAGAGAGTCATGTGTATGAGAGCACTCTATAGCTGGCACTCTAAGAGAGTCATGTGTATGAGAGCACTCTATAGCTGGCACTCTAAGAGACCCCCATGTATGGGAGCACTCTATAGCTGGCACTCTAAGAGAGTCATGGGTATGAGAGCACTCTATAGCTGGCACTCTAAGAGAGTCATGGGTATGAGAGCGCTCTATAGCTTGCACTCCAAGAGAGTCATGTGTATGAGAGCACTCTATAGCTGGCACTCTAAGAGACCCCCATGTATGAGAGCACTCTATAGCTGGCACTCTAAGAGACCCCCATGTATGAGAGCACTCTATAGTTGGCACTCTAAGAGACCCCCATGTATGAGAGCACTCTATAGCTGGCACTCTAAGAGACCCCCATGTATGGGAGCACTCTATAGCTGGCACTCTAAGAGACCCCCATGTATGAGAGCACTCTATAGCTGGCACTCTAAGAGATCCCCATGTATGAGAGCACTCTATAGCTGGCACTCTAAGAGACCCCCATGTATGAGAGCACTCTATAGCTGGCACTCTAAGAGACCCCCATGTATGAGAGCACTCTATAGCTGGCACTCTAAGAGACCCCCATGTATGGGAGCACTCTATAGCTGGCACTCTAAGAGACCCCCATGTATGTGAGCACTCTATAGCTGGCACTCTAAGAGACCCCCATGTATGGGAGCACTCTATAGCTGGCACTCTAAGAGAGTCATGTGTATGAGAGCACTCTATAGCTGGCACTCTAAGAGACCCCCATGTATGGGAGCACTCTATAGCTGGCACTCTAAGAGAGTCATGGGTATGAGAGCACTCTATAGCTGGCACTCTAAGAGAGTCATGGGTATGAGAGCGCTCTATAGCTTGCACTCCAAGAGAGTCATGTGTATGAGAGCACTCTATAGCTGGCACTCTAAGAGACCCCCATGTATGAGAGCACTCTATAGCTGGCACTCTAAGAGACCCCCATGTATGAGAGCACTCTATAGTTGGCACTCTAAGAGACCCCCATGTATGAGAGCACTCTATAGCTGGCACTCTAAGAGACCCCCATGTATGGGAGCACTCTATAGCTGGCACTCTAAGAGACCCCCATGTATGAGAGCACTCTATAGCTGGCACTCTAAGAGACCCCCATGTATGAGAGCACTCTATAGCTGGCACTCTAAGAGACCCCCATGTATGAGAGCACTCTATAGCTGGCACTCTAAGAGACCCCCATGTATGAGAGCACTCTATAGCTGGCACTCTAAGAGACCCCCATGTATGGGAGCACTCTATAGCTGGCACTCTAAGAGACCCCCATGTATGTGAGCACTCTATAGCTGGCACTCTAAGAGACCCCCATGTATGGGAGCACTCTATAGCTGGCACTCTAAGAGAGTCATGGGTATGAGAGCACTCTATAGCTGGCACTCTAAGAGACCCCCATGTATGGGAGCACTCTATAGCTGGCACTCTAAGAGAGTCATGGGTATGAGAGCACTCTATAGCTGGCACTCTAAGAGAGTCATGGGTATGAGAGCGCTCTATAGCTTGCACTCCAAGAGAGTCATGTGTATGAGAGCACTCTATAGCTGGCACTCTAAGAGACCCCCATGTATGAGAGCACTCTATAGCTGGCACTCTAAGAGACCCCCATGTATGAGAGCACTCTATAGTTGGCACTCTAAGAGACCCCCATGTATGAGAGCACTCTATAGCTGGCACTCTAAGAGACCCCCATGTATGGGAGCACTCTATAGCTGGCACTCTAAGAGACCCCCATGTATGAGAGCACTCTATAGCTGGCACTCTAAGAGATCCCCATGTATGAGAGCACTCTATAGCTGGCACTCTAAGAGACCCCCATGTATGAGAGCACTCTATAGCTGGCACTCTAAGAGACCCCCATGTATGAGAGCACTCTATAGCTGGCACTCTAAGAGACCCCCATGTATGAGAGCACTCTATAGCTGGCACTCTAAGAGACCCCCATATATGAGAGCACTCTATAGCTGGCACTTTAAGAGAGTCATGTGTATGAGAGCACTCTATAGCTGGCACTCTAAGAGAGTCATGTGTATGAGAGCACTCTATAGCTGGCACTCTAAGAGAGTCATGTGTATGAGAGCACTCTATAGCTGGCACTCTAAGAGAGTCATGTGTATGAGAGCACTCTATAGCTGGCACTCTAAGAGACCCCCATGTATGAGAGCACTCTATAGCTGGCACTCTAAGAGACCCCCATGTATGAGAGCACTCTATAGCTGGCACTCTAAGAGAGTCATGGTTATGAGAGCACTCTATAGCTGGCACTCTAAGAGAGTCATGGTTATGAGAGCACTCTATAGCTGGCACTCTAAGAGAGTCATGGTTATGAGAGCACTCTATAGCTGGCACTCTAAGAGACCCCCATGTATGAGAGCACTCTATAGCTGGCACTCTAAGAGACCCCCATGTATGAGAGCACTCTATGGCTGGCACTCTAAGAGACCCCCATGTATGAGAGCACTCTATAGCTGGCACTCTAAGAGACACCCATGTATGAGAGCACTCTATAGCTGGCACTCTAAGAGAGTCATAGTTATGAGAGCACTCTATAGCTGGCACTCTAAGAGAGTCATGGTTATGAGAGTACTCTATAGCTGGCACTCTAAGAGAGTCATGGTTATGAGAGCACTCTATAGCTGGCACTCTAAGAGACCCCCATGTATGAGAGCACTCTATAGCTGGCACTCTAAGAGACCCCCATATATGAGAGCACTCTATAGCTGGCACTCTAAGAGAGTCATGTGTATGAGAGCACTCTATAGCTGGCACTCTAAGAGAGTCATGTGTATGAGAGCACTCTATAGCTGGCACTCTAAGAGATTCATGGGTATGAGAGCACTTTTCAGCTGCACTCTAAGAGTGTTCTGTGTATGAGAGCACTCTATAGCTGGCACTCTAAGAGAGTCATGTGTATGAGAGCACTTTTCAGCTGCACTCTAAGAGTGTTCTGTGTATGAGAGCACTCTATGGCAGCCGTGTATACAGGGGCACTCTATGGCTGACAGTGTTATTGAGGGTGCTGTGTATGAGAGCACTCTATGGCTGGCACTGTGAATAGGGGCATTCTATGTCATGCCCTCTGCTGCCCCCTACCCAGGATTGGTGGTACTGCACATGATATGGTTTTTGCCCCCAGGACAGGGTAAGAACAAGGAAGAAGATGGAGCGGACCTAGGAGGCCCTATGTTGACCTGGCAGGAATTCCAGAAGCACATGCCCTGGGAGATTGTGGTCCTGGTGGGAGGGGGTTATGCCCTCGCTGCTGGATGTAAGGTAACCAGGACAATAGTTTATACAGATTCTACAGACTAAGGATAAAATTCTGATGACCATCCTGGCAACCAATAGATCTATTCTGTCCTGTTCCTATTAGGGCTGTGAACTGGTGGTCCAAGGAAATAAAAGGGTTAGTTGTAAATTCCCTGGTGGTCTAGGGAAAGTGATGGGGTAAGTTGTAAATTTCCTGGTGGTCTAGGGGAACTGATGGGGCTAATTGTAAATTCCCTGGTGGTCTGGGGAAGTGATGGAGTTAGTTGTAAATTCCCTGGTGGTCTAGGGGAAGGGATGGGGTTAGTTGTAAATTCCCTGGTGGTCTAGGAGAAGTAATGGGGTAAGTTGTAAATTTCCTGGTGGTCTAGGGGAAGTGATGGAGTTAGTTGTAAATTTCCTGGTGGTCTAGGGGAAGGGATGGGGTTAGTTGTAAATTCCCTGGTGGTCTAGGGGAACTGATGGGGTTAGTTGTAAATTCCCTGGTGGTCTAGGGGAAGTCATGAGGTTAGTTGTAAATTCCCTGGTGGTCTAGGGGAAATTATGGGGTTAGTTGTAAATTTCTGTGTTGTTTAAAGCAGTCAATAGGTTAGCTGTAAAATCCCTGGTGGTCTAGGGGAGACTAAGGGCTAATTGTAAATTGTCAGCGGTATAGGGAAATTAGTTATTTGTAAATTCCCTGGTGGTCTAGGAGAGAGAAGGGGTTAATTCTAAATACAAGGACATTAGTTATAAGTTCCCTGGTGGTCTGGACTCTGGAGAAGTAAAAGGATTGTGCAAAATCACAGGTGGTCTAGGGAAATGTAATGATTAATTGTAATTTTCCTTGTGGTCTAGGGAAGTAAAGGGGTTAGTTGAAATTTTCTGGTGGTCTAGGAAAGTTAAAGGGTTAATTTTAATTTCCCTGGTGGTCTAATGAAGTACAGGGGTTAGTTGTATTTTCCTGGCGGTCTAGGAAAGTTAAAGGCTTAGCGGTAATTTCCCTGGTGGTCTAGAGGAGTAAAGGAGATAGTTCTAAATTTCCTGGTGGTGTTGGAAATTGCAGAGCTAATCTTAATTGCCCTGGTGGTCTAGGGCTGATAAGATATTCCCTGGTGGTCTTATGAAGTAAAGGGGTTAGTTGTATTTTCCTGGCGGTCTAGGAAAGTTAAAGGGTTAGCTGTAATTTCCCTGGTGGTCTAGGAAAGTAAAGAAGATAGTAAATTTCCTGGTGGTGTAGGAAATTGCAGAGCTAATCTTAATTGCCCTGGTGGTCTAGGGCTGATAAGATATTCCCTGGTGGTCTTATGAAGTACATGGATAAATTCAAGATTTTAGGGGGTGGTCCAGGTAGTAAATGGCAGCAGTAGGCACCCGCCTGTTCGCCATTCCCTGTCAGCCAGGTCACATGACCCATAGTTACTATAGGTTCCTGAGGGTTTGGAGCAGTCCCTGTATTTACCAGCCGTCCGTTCTCTCTTGCAGACCTCCGGCCTCTCCACCTGGATCGGCCGTCAGATGGAGTGTCTGAGCAGCCTCCCGTCCTGGGCCGTCAGTCTCCTGGCTTGTGTCCTGGTCTCCGCGGTGACGGAATTTGTCAGTAACCCGGCCACCATCACTATATTCCTGCCCATCTTATGCAGCCTGGTAAGGGTGGTGGGCACGGCTATGGGCACCAAGCTTGCCCCGTAATGACGCCTATGGTCGCTATGAGCAGTTCCTAACTTGGATTTTCCATTGCAGTCCGAAGCGCTTCACATTAACCCTTTGTACACGCTGATTCCGGTCGCCATGTGCATCTCCTTCGCTGTGATGTTACCGGTGGGGAACCCGCCGAACGCCATCGTGTATAACTACGGCCACTGCCAGATCAAAGACATGGTAAGAGAACGTCCACCAATCGTATAAAAGATCTCAATGCTCAGGGATTTCCAGCCATTGCAAAACCGAGCAAGAACATGAAAGGTTCGAAATGCGTCGGTGGACGGCACATTAGATGCCAGCGTTGTTTTCAAGAAAATTATATTTTTTAAACAATTACGGATTCATCTATTATGTTTTTTAATCCTGTACAATTCCTTTAAGTACAAGGCAGTTCTGAACCTTTCCTGATCTTGCTCAGTGAACTTCGGTTCTAGTATTATTTTTTTCTTATTCTTATTTACCCCTTTAAGTATAAGGAATGTTCCTGGAAGGTTTGAAATGTGTCTGTGACTGCACCCAAGGGTTTGCATAATTTTTTTTAAGAGGTGAGAATTTTTAAACAATTCTGAATTAATTTATTATATATTTTAATCCGGGATAATCCCTTTAAGTACAAGATAGTTTCGAACGTTTCCTGGTAATTTGGAACCTAGAGGGTTCAAAACGCGTCACTGACTGCACCTGGGATGTTACTATCATGCTAGTATTTTTTTTTTTCTTAATCTTAACTACCCCTTTAAGTACCCCTTTTAAGGGAAATTCAGAATTTTTAAACAATTACTGATTCTTTTATTATATATTTTATTTTTGGGTAATCCCTTTGCGTACAAGGTAGTTTTGAACCTTTCCTGGTCACATTGCGTTGAACCTTGAGGTTCAAAACGTGTCAGTGACTCCACTTGAGATCATTCTTTTAATAAAATTCAAGTTAGAATTTTGAAAGAGCTTTGGATTCATCTAGTATGGTTTCTTTTCTAATGCTAAATAATCCCTTTAAGTATAAGGACGTTTCCTGGAAAGTTCAAAACGCGTCTGTTTTGCACTTTTTAAGAAAATTTAATTAGGAGGTAAGAATTTTAAAAGAATTTCAGAATTTCAGATTCAGTTAAATTTCAGATCTATTATGTTTTTTAAAACCTGGATATTTCCTTCGAGTACAAGGTAGTTTCGAAGCTTTCCTGGTTCCTGGTAGTTTCAAACCTAGAGGGTTTAAAACGCATCACTTGGCTGCATCTGAGATCATATTTTTTAGGAAATTCAAGTTAGAATTTTTGAAGAGCTATGGATTCATCTAGTATGTTTTTTTCTAATTCTAAATAATCCCTTTAAGTATAAGGAAGTTTCCTGGAAGGCTCAAAACGCGTCTGTATTGTAAGTTTTTAAAAAAAATTCAATTAAGAAGTCAGAATTTATAAACAACTACGGATTCATCTATCATGTACTTTAAGCCTGGATAATCCCTTTAAGTAAAAGTTAGTTTTGAACGTCTCCTAGTAGTTTGGAACCTAGAAAGTTCAAAACGCGTCAGTGGACCGCACCCGAGATCCTGTTTTTAAGAAAATTCAAAAGAGCTTTGGATTCATCTAGGTGCAACAACTACAATATAAGTAGAAGCACCTGAAATTAGATGCAAACCAGCAGAATTATGAATGCAGCTCTGGAGGTAACTAGTTATAGGAGTGATTTTACTACTACTTTTTTTTCTTTCTTATCATAGGTGAAAGCCGGCCTAGGAGTGAATGTCATCGGCCTGGGCATCATCATGGTCGCTATTAACACATGGGGCATCAGCCTTTTCCAGCTTAACACATTTCCAGACTGGGCAAAGATTCATAACGCGACTCAGCACCCGTGAACGGAGCCCGAAACGCCTGGGACACTCTAAATGTGTCATATGGAGGGTGCGGGCAGCAACATGGACCACAGGAGACCAAGCTGCACACCAAAGGACCTCACCAGTGCCCAGTATCACTTAATTTACTTGAATTTAAAGGGGAAGTACACCCCTCAGACATAGGGCCTTTAATTGTATATAGTAGGACCCCTACCCTATAATGGGCCAGTCCAAACTAAATCCTTCTCCACCTGTATATACAGTCACCTCCATATTTATTGCAGGAACTAGATGGCACGGGCAGCGAGAACACCGCATAAGGCAGCAGTCACACTACTGACTGTCTCCTCCAGGAATCTGTCAGCATGGGGGCGGGGTCAACTTATGGTGCTGGTAGTTTTTTCATTGTACACCACATCTCCCACAATGCACTGCAGCAATGATAGAAGGATTGATGAAGCTCTGCGGCCAGGAAAGCAGCAGAACCTGGGAGGCCGTCCTAGCAGAGTATTAGAGTTCAAGGTCAGAAAAATACTTATAAGTAATAAAAATATACATATATTCTGTAACATTTTGTAAGAAAAACTATTGGAATTCCCATTCTAGAATGTCATTAAATGTAAAAGATGAGCCGTCCGACTATCGCATGGTCAGAAATGGGTTAAATCTTCTAGATGTGTAATACCAAAAACAACCACAGGAACAAGAGTGGCGCTGTTTCAGGGGGAAACCGTATAATCCCTTTAAGGATTAGGAAACCATGGTTGCTCTAGTGGGTTCTGTCTCTTTTTTTTTTTTTGGGGGGGGGGATGACATGTTTTTCTAATTCTTGACAGCCCCTTTAATTTCAGGCGTCTTTGGACAAGTTGTGGGCAGCAAACAGGTCTCCACAGAAAGGGACATGTACTGGAGAGCTTGGACTACAAGGTCCTGATGCAGCCAGTGGCAGAATGTCTTGTGCGGTGGTGCATACAATGTCCTGACCGTGACAAGTGTCAGGGGGTACTGCTAGTCTGCAGTCTGATAATTTAGAGGTCTGGGGGCTGATACTGTATGGGGTCTGCAGTCTGATAATTTAGAGGTCTGGGGGGTTAATACTGTATGGGGTCTTCAGTCTGATAATTTAGAGGTCTGATACTGTATGGGGTCTTCAGTCTGATTATTTAGAGGTCTGGGGGGTTAATACTGTATGGGGTCTTCAGTCTGATAATTTAGAGGTCTGGGGGCTGATACTGTATGGGGTCTGCAGTCTGATAATTTAGAGGTCTGGGGGGTTAATACTGTATGGGGTCTTCAGTCTGATAATTTAGAGGTCTGGGGGCTGATACTGTATGGGGTCTTCAGTCTGATAATTTAGAGGTCTGGGGGCTGATACTGCATGGGGTCTTCAGTCTGATAATTTAGAGGTCTGGGGGCTGATACTGTAGGGGACTGGTTTGGGGTCTAATAATTTAGTGTTCTGGAGACAGACTGTAGGAGGTAGTCTGGGGGCTGATACTGTAGGAATTAGTCTGGGGGCTGATACTGTAGGGGTCTTTAGTCTGATAATTTAGAGGTCTGGGGGCTGATACTGTAGGGGTCTTTAGTCTGATAATTTAGAGGTCTGGGGGCTGATACTGTATGGGGTCTTCAGTCTGATAATTTAGAGGTCTTGGGACTGATACTGTAGGGGACTGGTTTGGGGTCTAATAATTTAGTGTTCTGGAGACAGACTGTAGGAGGTAGTCTGGGGGCTGATACTGTAAGAGTCTAGTCTGGGGGCTGATACTGTATGGGGTCTTCAGTCTGATAATTTAGAGGTCTGGGGGCTGATACTGCATGGGGTCTTCAGTCTGATAATTTAGAGGTCTGGGGACTGATACTTTAGGGGTCTGGTTTGGGGTCTAGTAATTTAGGGGTCTGGGCTTGAGTATGATAGTTCATAGTTCTGTTCTCAGGAACGACACTGTAGAGGTCCAGTATAGGGTCTGATAATTTAGGGGTCCATCCTGGAATTTCATAAGTAAGAGCTCTGCCCTGGGGTCCTATACTGTACAGGTCCAGTCTGGGGGGCTCACACTGTAGAGGTCCAGTCTGGGGGGCTCACACTGTAGAGGTCTAGCCTGGGGGGCTGATAATGTAAAGGTCCAGTCTGGCGGCTGATAATTTAGAGCTCTGCTTAGTGATAATCAAGGGGTCTGGCCCTTAAAGGGGTTGAAAGCGGACATGTTTTTCTAACATTGGGGAACCCCTTTAAAGGCCATGTTAGACAACCCGATCCAATCTGTAAATGAGAAGCCATCTCTGTGATCGGTGCTCGCTTACATCACCTACAATGCGTCCCTTTCTTTCTATTATACATGTCTTATTACACGGGGAGAGGTCCTGCCAACAGCAGCAGGACAGGCCAATCCACCAAGGAAGGAGCTCTGATTGCATAGAACCTACTATACACACAAACCGCATCTCTATACCCTGCGTACCAGAAATCTATTAACGCTAAAAACTTCCACCTTACAATAAACAAAACTTTATTAAACCCATCAAAAACTAAAAGCGACAGAGATTGGATGAAGACACGGAGCAGCCTAATGTCCTCCTAGCTCCAGGATAATGGAAACCATCAGCAATGCCGCCGCTGCAGTGCAGAGGAGGAACCACCAGGGGAATCTTTGGACACTCCCATTAGAGGGAGAAGTCGTGTAACAGGTCCAGCTGTCTGAAGTCTCAGGTCCTCCAGGTTGGTGGCGCTCTCTGTCTTGCGTCTCCGCAGCAGCTTATATACAGATACATATATACCGTGTCTACTATATAGAGGAGGAGTCACCGCTTCTGGGCGACTTACTGTCACTACTCGCTGGGAGGTTTCTTTTTTGCTTCCAAGTCCTTCTTGAAGTTTTCAACTTTTTTTCCTATATCGGGAACCTGGAGTTGGAGGAAACAAAGTATGAGAGGCTGGGAGGGTATACAGGGGGTACAAGGACTGGCAAGAGCAACAAAGTTACAAAGGTTATGCCCTAGGGTGATTGGCCAGGAGAGATCACCTGACAGGATGTATAGAACTTGTTTCCTTTATAAGATAAAATTATCGCATTGTGTTATGCGTTGTGCAGGGGCGGGGCCTGATATAGAAGAGCCAGCAGTCAGGCCACGCCCCTGCGGATCCTGGGCTGATCATTTTACAATGATTCAGTTTTGCTTGGAGCGTTCTTTTCACTTGCAGCAATGGGGCTAGTACTTTCTTGGACCATAAATGATGATTAGGGAGGGGGATTCATTATTTATAGTTCTTTTTACTGGATGAGAAGGGGGCAGAGAATCAGGTACATGTGTCACATGACCCTGAGTGACCTCCATATGTCCGTACTCACCTCATAGTTCTGTGCAAGGTACATCCCCACCACATTTCCAAAAGCAAATCCCAGCTGCGGCAGAAAAAACAGAGGTCAGTATCACACAGCGCGTCTATCGTTTTGTGTACGCAGCTTTTACGCAGAGCCATGTGTCTACAAGAAACCTGTGTAGTGTGATGGTACTGTGCTGTCTGTGGGGTATTACAGGTTCAGACTACACAGGGTTTTGTTTGTAGTCTGTTACCATGGAAACATAGATCCGTATAAGAGCTGAAATTTTTCAATCAAAAAAAGTACACGCGCTCTTTGTACTCATATTACACACTCTTAGGGCCCTATTACATGGAGCGATACTCGATTATCGCTCCATGTAATAAACACAAACGATCAGCCGATGATAACGATCATTGGCTGATCGTTGATATAGGTTTGGAACTATAATTGCCGGGTGCCGACCACGCATCGCTATTTGTAATAGTGGTGCGTGGCAGGCGGCTGACAATTTCCAAACTCTACACATTACCTATGACCAGCTGACAGGCCGCTCAGCCAATCACAGGCCAGGACCGCAGCGGCCAGTGATTGGCTGAGCGGCCTGTCAGCTGAGACAGGCTGCTCTGGAGCTGCAGCGAGCGGAACCCGGAAAGAAGCGGACCACAAGAGGAGCCCTGGACCATGGATAGGTAATGTATAGAGATTAAAGTGACTGTACCACCAGGCCCAGGCTGAAGCACTGGAGGCGGGCCGACCCACCCTTAGTGAGAGGAAACCCCCGCCCCTCTATGATAGGGTTCTATGAGGGGCTGGGGTTTCTTCCCACTAAGGGTGGGTCGGCCCGCCTCCAGTGCTTCAGCCTGGGCCTGGTGGTACAGTCACTTTGAGCAAGGGCTGCAAGGACATCGGTGATGATGTCCATGCAGCCCTTGTTAAATGATAATCGAGCCATGTAATAGGCCCAGTAAATGAGCGCCGATCTAGCAGATCGGCGCTTGTTTACAGTTATTATGGGGCCCCCATCAGCCCGTGTAATAGCACCCTTAGGGCCCTATTCCACTGGACGATTATTGTTCGCATAATCGTTAACGATCTCAAACGACCGCTATTGCGAAAGACCTGAAAACGTTCAGTCATTTCCATGAAACGATAATCGTTACTTATGATCATAATTGCGATCGTTTTTCTTCGCTATTTATTCGCTATTGCATTCGTATCTATTGCCGAACAACGTCTTATTCAATGCGAACAATTTGCGAACGAGCAACGATAAAAATAGGTCCAGGTCTTATAAAGCGATCAATGATTTCTCGTTCGGTCGTTAATCGTTAACTGCATTTCAACCGAACAATTATAGTTTAGATTCGAACGATTTAACGATAATCTGAACGATAATCGTCTGGTGGAAAAGGGCCCTAACACTCTTCAATCACTTTGAGACATGATAGATCCCTGAGGATTTGGGGCATCTGTGCCCCAAAAAAAATCTATCTAAACTGTGTTGTCTCTAAAATCCACAAATTTCAACTTTTTATTTCTTTATTTTTGCAAAAAAAAAAAAAAAAAAAAAAAAAAATCTCAAAATGTAAATCTTTTAGAAGCCGCAGTGTGAACACAACCGCAAACCTTCCGATTTGGAATTACAACATGGACACATTGTATACAAACCTTGTATTGTTTGCCCCCCACCATGTTATACTGGAAGTTGCAATATGAATTGCTTTAAGTTAGGGCTGGGCAATTAATCAAATCAATTCCGATTGATTAATTGAACCAGATTTTGATCAGGTTAATCCTATTGCACACCTCCTCAGTGTAACTTTTGTGGAGCTCCCCTTTAAGTAATTTTTTTGCCAACCCCCCATTACACATAGATGGAGGAGAGAGGGGTGGGGAGCTTTAGGGCAGTCATACCCGCCCTCCTGTGCCCTTACATTTCCTGGTATCCAGTAAGGACGACGACTAAAATAGTCATGCCCTCCAATGTGTGGCCCCCTCGCCCTGAGATAGCATGGAGTCACTAATCACCACCACACTACAAAGGGTTAACCGTCCCCTTCCCCAACTCCAGAAACTTACTATGAACTGTAACATTGTAGCAGCTTCTCCTCCCAGCACAGGCTGCAACTCCTTCAGAGGAACAGGAAGTAGATGGGCAGCCACAGGAAGTGTCCAGGCGGCCATCTTTAAAGTGGGCAAGCCATTGCTAATAAGAGATAGTTACAGATGTGTGGGTGTGTAGTGACCTCTGGTGGTAAGAAGTTAGAATACATGTTATAGTATGAAGCTCTAAATCAGGGGTAGGGAACCCTGGCTCTCCAGCTGTTGCAAAACTACAACTCCCATCATGCCTGGACAGCCAAAGCTTTAGCTTTGGCTGTCCAGGCATGATGGGAGTTGTAGTTTTGCAACAGCTGGAGAGCCACGGTTCCCTTCACTTGCTCTATTTTTAGTTGATGCGGAACTACAAATCCCAGCATGCTCTGACAGCACCACCCCTGTCCTCAGGTGGTGTGTGGTATTACTATTCCACTCCATTCACTTCAATGGAATTGAGCTGCAAAACCCAAACCCAGGACTAGTGTTGAGCAAACTTCAGAAAAGTGCCGCCCTAGGGCTGCCAGAAAAACATGGATAAAGGGTATGGGCACGCGGCCAAACCCAGCCAGTTTTCTGATGTTCACTTAAAGGGAACCTGTCACCCCCCGTGCAAACTGGGACAAGTTTCCCCAGGACTGGATCCAGCTTTTCCCAGCACCCAGAGATGAAAGGGAGCCGGCTGACAAGCCGCCCGCTGTGCACGGTAAATTGACAGTATGGGGCGACTCCATTTATTTTCAGGTGCCAGCGATGTCACTAGGTCTATATCAGGAGACCAGGGACGGGGAACCTTCAACCTGTTATAATTATTATCTGGGAAGCCAGCTTTGCCCGTCCAGGCATGATGGGAATTGTAGTTTTGAAACAGCTGTAGGGCTGAGGGTTCCCGACTCCTTACCTTGGACCCGTGTGGGGATGCCCTTTTATTTTAATTGATATCATTGTATATAGAAGTGGTGCAGCCCTGGCAGACAGCTAAGGGTGCCAGCCATCAGCCTCCGACCCATCGGACAGTGGCAGCTTAGTTTGAATCAATGCAAAATCCCGGAAAACTGCTTCAACTATAGACAATAGCACTAATGGTCGGAATGTGAGATATCTCCGATCCCAGGTAACTCTCTATATGCTGCCATCTTCACTCTCCTAGTGCACCCTGCCTCCATTCAGAGAAGAACTCAGTCTATCATATAACCAGTTACTTGTATAATTAAAGGGATATTCCACATAACTTTTGATGTTACTTGTTATTATCTAGTCTCCTTCCCCCAGTTCTGAGCTGCTGCGTTCTGCTGAAGACACAAAAATCTCTGTGAGCTTTTCTCTCTGTCTCCCTCCTCCCTGGCAGGCTTTATCTGCAACTTTGTAGCTTCTATGTAATGCTGGGTTATTCTGAGGTCAAATTGCTGACGAACTCACTGTGATAACCCCTCTCAGCATTACAAACAAGCTACAAAGTTGCAGAAGCAGCCAGCCAATGACTTGTATACATCAGCTGTCTCAGAAGGGAAGGGGGAGACAGGGTTACTAGCTCACACATAGATTTTTGTGTTTTTTGCAGAAAGCAGCAGCTCAGAACTGGGGGAAGGAGACTGAATAGTGAATTGTTAGTCTCACCATGGGCAGCAACATATCAAATGTTATGTTTGAGTGGAATACCCCTTTAAGTAAAAAAAAAAAAAAAAAAACTTGAACTGCTATTAAATAAAAAGTAATCAAAAAGTTCCATCTATCCAAAAATGTTTTCAATAAGTCATGATGTGTCAAAAATAAATTAGATTTTTCAATAATATATTACATTAACTTATCTGATGGGGGGGTAAAAAAAACTTCTCCCGCAAAAAACAAGCCCCGATATGGCTATTCTGATTGAAAATTTACAAAGATAAATGTTGACAACATACAGTGCTCTTTGAAGGCAACAACAGACTTGTCATGAGCTCCCCCTAGTGGTGGCTGCAGGCAGATAGAATATCAATCTTAGCTCTCAGTCTATGCAGATGTGGAGCTTTGATTCAGGGAAAACTGGAGCTCATGGGTATTATCTTCTCACTGCTCATGTCCGTTCTATGAGGTATGTGCCGGATGATCAGACTTTATGGATAATAAGATGCTGGATTAAAGGAATTTGCCGGTTCTACCGACACAAAACAAACACCACTTCACATCAGTACGAAAGGGAAAAAAATTTATTTTCTTGAGAGGCAATTAAAAAACAAAATGACCTCGTTTTGTACAGCAGAGAAAACTGGAGAAGTCCATAACTTAGAATGTAGAAAATTTATTGTGTACATGGTGATATTGTATATGGCTCAGGCTCTGGACACTCGTAGGAGACCTCTTATCCTGCGGAGAAGGGCCTGGATGAAGCTGTGCCGGGATCTCACTTTACAGTACATGCTCTCAATATCCAGCAGTCTCTTCTGCAGGGACTCCCCAAAGAGGTTGGCTCCTTCTCTCTGAAGCTGTAGATTAAAAAAAAAAAGTCACCATAGTACTAGTTGGGCGTCCTTAAAGGGGTTATCCAGACTTAGAAAACAAGGCCACTTTCTCCTGGTATACACTGATATACATTTCCTATCTATCTAATCAAGTAATCAGCAGGGAGGAAGTAAAGGGCTGCAGTAATTCATAGGTCTTCTGATAGAAGGGAGGAAGTAAAGGGCTGCAGTAATTCATAGGTCTTCTGTCAGAAGGGAGGAAGTAAAGGGCTGCAGTAATTCATAGGTCTTCTGTTAGAAGGGAGGAAGTAAAGCGCTGCAGTAATTTATAGGTCTTCTGATAGAAGGGAGAAAGTAAAGGGCTGCAGTAATTCATAGGTCTTCTGATAGAAGGGAGAAAGTAAATGGCTGCAGTAATTCATAGGTCTTCTGATAGAAGGGAGAAAGTAAATGGCTGCAGTAATTCATAGGTCTTCTGATAGAAGGGAGAAAGTAAAGGGCTGCAGTAATTCATAGGTCTTCTGTTAGAAGGGAGGAAGTAAAGGGCTGCAGTAATTCATAGGTCTTCTGATAGAAGGGAGAAAGTTAAGGGCTGCAGTAATTCATAGGTCTTCTGTCAGAAGGGAGAAAGTTAAGGGCTGCAGTAATTCATAGGTCTTCTGTCAGAAGGGAGGAAGTAAAGGGCTGCAGTAATTCATAGGTCTTCTGTCAGAAGGGAGGAAGTAAAGGGCTGCAGTAATTCATAGGTCTTCTGTCAGAAGGGAGGAAGTAAAAGGCTGCAGTAACTTATATGTCCTCTGTCAGCAGGAAGGAGGTAGAGGGCTGAGGTAATTCATACATCCTCTGTCAGCAGGGAGGAAGTAGAGGGCTGCAGTAACTCATACTTCCTTTCTCGGCAGGGAGGAAGTAAAGGGCTCATGATTACTCTTATTCTACCCCATCACTACTTTATCATCAGCTATGGGAAATTTACATCTATAATCTATGCGCCAGAATGATATCAGCTACTCCTCTTATAATACGCTCACGCTATCATAAAAGCGGCCATTTTAGGGTTGATAACAATGAGAAGGGGATAAATTATAGATCTGTCTCTCACCATCTCCATGTCCTGCTGGCTCAGCTTGTTCTGCGCCCTGAGGTCGGAGTTACGGTCGCTGTTTAGTGTGTCTGCCGAGAAAAAGCACAAGTTATGTTATCACCCCCCCTCCACCAGCTGCCTGCAGTGGTCGCTGCCGATCCAGCATAACTATAATAGACCTTACCCTGAAATCTTCTGCTGGTAAGAGACGAGTTGGAGAATAAGGAGTCTTGGCCGTCACTCGGGGTGCACTGAAGCAAGTAATACTCTAGGTGGCGCCATAGGATGAAGAGGCAGGTTTCTATGATGTCTATGATTTCATTAAGTGTTAAGGATAACAGGACACCAGGAGAGGAGTGATATAGTATATGAGGCTTAACAGGACACCAGTAAAGGAGTGATATTGTATATGAGGCTTAACAGGACACCAGTAAAGGAGTGACATAGTATATGAGGCTTAACATATCACTCCTCTCCTGGTGTCTTGTTAAGCCTCATATACTATATCACTCCTTTACTGGTGTCATAGTATATGAGGCTTAACAGGACACCAGTAAAGGAGTGATATAGTATATGAGGCTTAACAAGACACCAGGAGAGGAGTGATATGTTAAGCCTCATATACTATATCACTCCTCTCCTGGTGTCCTGTTAAGCCTCATATACTATGTCACTCCTTTACTGGTGTCATGTTAAGCCTCATATACTATGACACCAGTAGAGGCGTGATATAGTATATAAGGCTTAACATGACACCAGGAGAGGAGTGATATAGTTTATGAGGCTTAACATGACACCAGGAGAGGAGTGATATAGTATATGAGGCTATTTCCGCTCCCCCACAATAGGACACTATAGCCAGTTGGCTGATACCAGAGAGCAGTAGCTTGTACTATAAAGGATACAGCAGCAGACGGACAGCAGCTTGGCTCGGCTATTGATAAGTTTCACTAGCCTCCGTCGTGCCAGCAGGTATTTCTGGGTGGTAGAAATTTTATCTACCCCAACGGGTGTCTCAGACTGGCACAGCTGGGAGGGAAAAGAAACATGTCAGAGACAGGAGGGGGTATGTATGTAAGGGGTAGGGGGATTGGGGGGGGGGGGGTTATACCTCTTTGATCTCGTCCGGGGGGAGCTGCTCCACGTTCTGTAACTTGCTGACGCTCTGCCGGTGGATGTCGTAATATGTGAAGAAGTCACTGGAGCATTGCTTCAACAGGGACAACACGATGCCCAGGCTGGGCAGCCGCCAGGACGGGAATGGTGATGACTGGGTGTCTTGAAAAAAGGGGAAATAAAAGTTGGGTTGGCACGGTCTTAAAGGGATTTTAGACCAACAATACCAAGTGGTTGGGGTGCAGCATACCTAGGTATGAGTCAATGGAAGAGGCCAGAGTGTTGTGATCCTTCAAAGTTTTTTTTTTTTTTTACCAACCACAGCGCCATACAATTGGTAGTGGCTTGAACCAGACACGGCCACTAGAACACATGATAATCCATCTGAGGGGGGTGAGGGGGGGTCGGGTGCCAGAAGTCACGACCCCACCAATCTAATTCTGGCTGCCCACCCTAACCACAGGTCAATATCAGTCCTGGCTTTGCTGCTTTGTTGCTGAAACAGCGCCACTCTCGTCCCAAAGAATGAGTTGGGTATTACATGTCTGTTTTATTAGGGTGAATTGACCGGATCTGCAATATCATACATGACCTATGAACAAGAGTGGTGCTGTTTCAGCTATGTTTTAATAACCTTATAAACTCCTTTAAAAGCGGCTGTCTCAATATAGAGAGTCCTCAGGGCGATCCTGCTCCTGTAGCATTACACAGTAGCCATTTAGAAGAAAGGGGTTATCCAAGATTAGAGAAACAGCGCCACCCCTGTTCTCAGGTAATTTGTGGTATTACAACAAGGCTTCATTCACTTCAATGGAACCGAGCTTCAATACCACGCACAAAGAAAGCCAGTCCTTACCGAGTCTGGAGGTGTCCCTGCTGCTGCTGCCGCCGCTCTCCGTCAGGCTGGGGGTGAAGAGGCACACCATCTGCTGGAGGTTAGGGGAGTTCTGCAGCATCAGGATATGGCAGTACTCCATCACATTGGAACAGATCTATGGGAACAGCAGACTGTGTATAAGACACTGGTGACCGCTATGTGCCGTATAGAAAGTGCAAGATGGCGCCCCCAACTGGCTGACTCACCTGCTGCATGGCCAGCTCCATGTCGTCCTTCTTGCTCACCCCGTCCACATGGGAGCCGTCATCCTGTAAACTGAGCTGCCGGAGTTTGTCTGAACCCCCAAAGCGGTTTAATAGAGACAGACAGAGGCGCTGTAAAGTGAATCACAAGGTTATTGATGAGCTCCTGATACTATTGAGGGGGTGTCTGATCATCAGTGATCGGGATGATGCACAGCGGCCACTAGAGGAGAGATGTGGTATTACATGGCGCGTAGTCAATGACACCACACACCATTTGTGTGTGTGTGTGTATATATACACGTATATGATATAGGATAGTGTTCTATGTAATAGGGATCCATCCTCTCCATGTGCCCTAAGGCCGTGCTATGATAGGGGTCTGTAATACACAATGCCGTCATCTATGGAAACCCTGACCCAGGTTTACCTGCAATCGGCCGACATGTCCGTGCAGTTCGATCGTGGGCCCTTCGTTTAGGACGGAAGCCAAATCATTGACGACCTCTGCAGGAGGAGAACAGAACATCAATACAATTAAAAGGGATTAATTTAAAATTAAGTTATACTGATAACTAGCTGACCAATGGGGGGGGGGCTTAATGCTGGGACCCCCATAAATCAAAAGAATGGAGGTCGGGTTACACTATAGGACTGGAAATACAGCACTAGATACACTGGTATTTCCACAAGGGACAGCTGCCTTGGGTTAAGAGATTAGAAGGAAGCCTTGATTTACCTCTCAGGAACAATGTAGATCATCTTCAGCAGGAAGAGAGGCTCAGCTTACAGGTAAACAGCCTAGCCTTTCTTCTTCTCACCTGCACAAAGCACATGCTAAGCCCCACCCCAGAACAGGATATACAACAGTAGATACACTGATAATTACACAGGGGACAGCTGCCCGGAGCTGAGACATGAGAGGGAAGCCTTGATTTACCTGTCAGGTACAGTGGGAATCATCTTCAGCAGGAGGACAGTGTCAGCTTACATGTAAAGAGCCCAGACTTTTTCCTGTTCTGCTACACAGAGGACATGATAAGCCCCACCCTAGGTTCCTGTCATTTGTCCTGATCTAGCTGTTACTAGAGACACATTTTCCCTTACAACAGGCAGTGGATAGCAAATTGCGGTGAAGTGGGACACCTAGTAGCTGATACGTCAGAGCTCAACAGGCCTGTATACAGGGAGGCCGGTCCATACAGGGAGTCAACAGGCCTGAATACGGGGAGGCTGGTCCGTATAGGTCAGGGGTGGGGAACCTTTTCCATGTCGAGGGCCGGTCGGGCATTAATAAAATCATTCGAGGGCCGCATACCGTGCGCGGCAGTTAGTAGCGTGGGTTTGCAGCACCCAGGACAAGGCATAGTATTGTTCCCCTAGTGCCCCTGCTATTGTAGTTAACCCCCAGTGATGCCCCTTGTAGTCTAGTTAACCCCCAAGTCATGTCCCTGGTAGCCTAGTTATTCCCCCCCCATCAGTCATGTCTCTGGTAGCCTAGTTATTCCCCCCCCATCAGTCATGTCCCTGGTAGCCTAGTTATTCCCCCCCATCAGTCATGTCTCTGGTAGCCTAGTTGTCTCCCCCATCAGTCATGTCCCTGGTGGCCTAGTTATCCCCCCATCAGTCATGTCCCTGGTAGCCTAGTTGTCCCCCCCCATCAGTCATGTCCCTGGTAGCCTAGTTGTCCCCCCCCCATCAGTCATGTCCCTGGTAGCCTAGTTGTCCCCCCCCCCATCAGTCATGTCTCTGGTAGCCTAGTTGTCCCCCCCCCATCAGTCATGTCCCTGGTAGCCTAGTTGTCCCCCCCCATCAGTCATGTCCCTGGTAGCCTAGTTGTCCCCCCCCATCAGTCATGTCCCTGGTAGCCTAGTTGTCCCCCCCATCAGTCATGTCCCTGGTAGCCTAGTTGTCCCCCCCCCATCAGTCATGTCCCTGGTAGCCTAGTTGTCCCCCCCCCCCATCAGTCATGTCTCTGGTAGCCTAGTTGTCCCCCCCCCATCAGTCATGTCCCTGGTAGCCTAGTTGTCCCCCCCCATCAGTCATGTCCCTGGTAGCCTAGTTGTCCCCCCCCATCAGTCATGTCCCTGGTAGCCTAGTTGTCCCCCCCATCAGTCATGTCCCTGGTGGCCTAGTTGTCCCCCCCCCATCAGGCATGTCCCTGGTAGCCTAGTTATTCCCCCCCCCCCCATCAGGCATGTCCCTGGTAGCCTAGTTAACCCCCATCAGGCATGTCCCTGGTAGCCTAGTTGTCCCCCCCCCCATCAGTTATGTCCCTGGTAGCCTAGTTATTCCCCCCCCCCATCAGGCATGTCCCTGGTAGCCTAGTTATTCCCCCCCCCCATCAGGCATGTCCCTGGTAGCCTAGTTAACCCCCATCAGGCATGTCCCTGGTAGCCTAGTTGTCCCCCCCCCCCATCAGTTATGTCCCTGGTAGCCTAGTTGTCCCCCCCCCCATCAGTTATGTCCCTGGTAGCCTAGTTATTCCCCCCCCCCCATCAGTCATGTCTCTGGTAGCCTAGTTATTCCCCCCCCCCCCCCCATCAGGCATGTCCCTGGTAGCCTAGTTATTCCCCCCATCAGTCATGTCCCTGGTAGCCTAGTTATTCCCCCCCCCATCAGTCATGTCCCTGGTAGCCTAGTTATTCCCCCCCCATCAGTCATGTCTCTGGTAGCCTAGTTGTCCCCCCCATCAGTCATGTCCCTGGTAGCCTAGTTGTCCCCCCCCCCCCATCAGTCATGTCCCTGGTAGCCTAGTTATTCCCCCCCCATCAGTCATGTCCCTGGTAGCCTAGTTGTCCCCCCCATCAGTCATGTCCCTGGTAGCCTAGTTGTCCCCCCCCATCAGTCATGTCTCTGGTAGCCTAGTTGTCCCCCCCCCATCAGTCATGTCCCTGGTAGCCTAGTTGTCCCCCCCCCATCAGTCATGTCCCTGGTAGCCTAGTTGTCCCCCCCATCAGTCATGTCCCTGGTAGCCTAGTTGTCCCCCCCCCATCAGTCATGTCCCTGGTGGCCTAGTTGTCCCCCCCATCAGGCATGTCCCTGGTAGCCTAGTTATTCCCCCCCCCCCCCCATCAGGCATGTCCCTGGTAGCCTAGTTAACCCCCATCAGGCATGTCCCTGGTAGCCTAGTTGTCCCCCCCCCCCATCAGTTATGTCCCTGGTAGCCTAGTTATTCCCCCCCCCCCCCCCCCATCAGTCATGTCTCTGGTAGCCTAGTTATTCCCCCCCCCCCCCCATCAGTCATGTCTCTGGTAGCCTAGTTGTCCCCCCCCATCAGTCATGTCCCTGGTAGCCTAGTTTCCCCCCCCCATCAGTCATGTCCCTGGTAGCCTAGTTGTCCCCCCATCAGTCATGTCCCTGGTAGCCTAGTTGTCCCCCCATCAGTCATGTCCCTGGTAGCCTAGTTGTCCCCCCCCCCCCATCAGTCATGTCCCTGGTAGCCTAGTTGTCCCCCCCCCCCCCATCAGTCATGTCCCTGGGATCCTAGTTAACCCCCAAATAAAAAAATAAACATCCCACTCACCTTACCTCCGCTCCCACGCAGTCCAGGTCCTCTTCTCTCCCAGGTCCTCTGTGCCGGTCTTCTCCTGCAGGCGGCGCGCGATGAAATGACGTCATCGCGCGCGGCCCGCAGGAGACTAAAGACACGCGCCGCTCTGCTGGGGAAGGAGCCGGCACAGACAGCATCCTCCGGTGTCCGCCAGCTGTCACAGACACCGGAGGATGCGGTGTATGCCGGCTCCTTCCCCAGCAGAGCGGCGCGCATCACAGGGGAGCTGCGGGCCGCGGGCCGCATCGGGAGGTCTCAGGGGCCGGATGCGGCCCGCGGGCCGGAGGTTCCCCACCCCTGGTATAGGTAGTCAACAGGCTTGTATACATAAGCCACCCCAAAGGCTTACTAACATGTCAATTGAAAGGGAAATTGTCATCACTTTCATGCTGCCTGAACCACGACTGGGAATAGGGGGAGATGTATCAATCATGGCTTGTGGGGGAGCCGCCAGGGACCAACCTGATGATTTGTGGCTTAGGCAGCATGAAACTGATGATAGATTCTCTTTCAGGGGAAACATGTTGGATACAGTCCACCATGTATTACCCACCTGGAAGTGCAGCTTTGCTGATGATGCCCGTCAGTAGCGCCAGCTCCTGCAGAGACCCCAGACTGCCCTCTTTACTTCTGAGGATGGCGTGAATGGTATCTGAATGGGTAATGAGGAACTGTAAGACCTGGCAGAAATGGGGAGAGATCAGAAGTATATTATGTGGTTATAAACAATGTATAGCACATTCACATACTCGGCTATCTAAACAGCGTCGGGGGTCCCCTATTGTTCCAAAAGGGGTACTCCGGCGAAAATGGTTGTCTTTCAAATCAACTAGATTCAGAACGTTACATAGATTTGTAATTTACTTCCATTTAAAAATCTCCAGTCTTCCAGTACTTATCAGCTGCTGTATGTCCTGCAAGAAGTGTTGTATTCTTTTACGGCTGACAAAGTGCTCTCTGCTGCCACCTCTGTCCATGTCAGGAACTGTCCAGAGCAGGAGAGGTTTTGTATAGGGATTTGCTGCTGCTCTGGACAGAGGTGGCAGCAGAGAGCACTGTGTCATACACCACTTCCTGCAGGACATACAGCAGCTAATACATTATGGAAGACTTTTTAAATAGAAGTAAATTAAAAATCTATAAAACATTCCGAAACCTATAAAACATTTTCTGCCGGAGTACCCCTTTAAGTGTCCAACCTCTTGTGTCTTCCTTGGCTTATAGTATATGATCTCATAGCAGTTTACCTGTCCGGCCACCTGTACATGCTGCGCTGTGCTGGAGGTCACAATAACCTGGCAGAGCTGTAGAGCCGGCAGCAGGATCTGTCTGTATCTCTCTAAAGGTGTTGGGATGAAGACCGGGGCATCTCGCATTCCATATAATCTAAAATACAAGATACATAGATAACATTATACGTTATGATACCAGGAGCCAAGTCATGAGAATGTATCTGTAGTCAGGATTAGAAAAAAACATGGGTGCCATCTCCCAGAAACAGCGCCGCTCCTGTACTCAGGTTGTGTGAGGTACTGCAGCTCAGATCCATTGAAATCAATGAAGCCGTGTTGTAATACCACACACAACCAAGGGGTGGCGCTGTTTTTAATTTTTCCATGTTCCATCATCCTGGAGAACTTCTTTAAAGCTATGTTCACAGTGGGTTTTTTTAAGACAAGAACGTCTATTGTTGCCGATTAAAACAACATCAGTTCTTGTCTTAAAGGGGTTGTCCGGCGAAAAAAATTATTCACAGAATAACACACATTACAAAGTTATACAACTTTGTAATGTATGTTATGTCTGTGAATGGCCCCCTTCCCCGTGTCCCACCACCCCCACCCGTGTACCCGGAAGTGTGGTGCGCTATACATTACCTGTCACGTGCCGACCACGGTCTCCGATCCTCAGCAGTGACGTCTTCTTCGGGAGGCCAGCGGATCTTCCCGAGTGCTGGCCGCCCTCTGCAGCGTCATCCGAAGCTCAGCCGCGATTGGCTGAGCATAACTGTGCTCAGCCAATCGCGGCTGAGCAGCTGATGACGTGGCCGCGTCATCAGCCGCTCAGCCGCGATTGGCTGAGCATAACTGTGCTCAGCCAATCGCGGCTGAGCGGCTGATGACGCGGCCACGTCATCAGCTGCTCAGCCGCGATTGGCTGAGCACAGTTATGCTCAGCCAATCGCGGCTGAGCTTCGGATGACGCTGCAGAGGGCGGCCGGCACTCGGGAAGATCCGCCGAACTTACGAAGAAGACGTCACTGCTGACGATCGGAGACCGTGGACGACACGACATGCGGTGAGTATAATGCACCACACTTCCGGGTCTAGCGTGGGTGGGGGGAAACACGGGGAAGGGGGCCATTCACAGACATAACATACATTACAAAGTTGTATAACTTTTTAATGTGTGTTATTCTGTGAATAATTTTTTTCGCCGGACAACCCCTTTAAAATAATTAACTGTATTGAAGTCTATGGGAACAGTGTCTGTTGTTCACACACTGTATTGAACAGCGGCCGTTGTTTATCAAGACCGAGGAAATAATTGACATGTCAGTTATTTACGGCCGCTAGAGTGCGAACAATGGCCATTGTTCCCGCTCTGTTAATGCAATGTATGGCCGTTCGGACAGCCGTACACGGCATAGAGTTCTATAGTAAACTGGATTGCAGGCACACCCAAATAAAATATGGTGATATAAAGCGGCTGTGTCAAGCAACGGCCGTTGTTTTTGCCGAATTTGAACACTTAGATTGTTTGATCCGTTTTATTGGTGGAAAAATCCCTTTAAGTCCTTAAAGTTTTGAAAACTTTTCTTCCATACAATTTAGATTACGTACAGGGGAACTTTTGGCCCTCCAGCTGTTGCAAAACTACAATTCCCATCATGCCTGGGACAGCCAAAGCTAAAGCTTTGGCTGTCCAGGCATGATGGGAATTGTAGTTTTGCAACAGCTGGAGGGTCGAACGTTCCTCATCCCTGTTTTAGATTATCTAGACCCCCCCCCCCCCACCCAATAAGTGCAGCTGCCCCCCATGTGATACTCCTCGGTATCTAAGCTCAGTATCCCCTGGCATTACCCATGCTGATCTGTATCCGGACGCATGTCGTACACTTGGCACTGCGCCAGCCGTAGGATGACGCCCGCCCGCAGCAGCTCCAGGGCTCCTTGCTGGCTTTTGGCCACTCGGCTCAGGAACGCCTAAAGACAGAGGGGGAGATTTATCAAACATGGTGTAAATGGAGACTGTTGCCCCTGGTAACCAATCAGATTCCACCTTTCATTTTCCAAAGAGTCTGTGAGGAATGAAAGGTGGAATCTGATTGGTTGCTAGGGGCAACTGAGCCAGTTTCACTTTACACCATGTTTGATAAATCTCTCCCAGAGAGCGAGACGTAAGAGAGAGACGGGAGCGAGAGACGTAAGAGAGAGACGGGAGCGAGAGACGTAAGAGAGAGACGGGAGCGAGAGACGTAAGAGAGAGACGGGAGCGAGAGACGTAAGAGAGAGACGGGAGCGAGAGACGTAAGAGAGAGACGGGAGCGAGAGACGTAAGAGAGAGACGGGAGCGAGAGACGTAAGAGAGAGACGGGAGCGAGAGACGTAAGAGAGAGACGGGAGCGAGACGTAAGAGAGAGACGGGAGCGAGACGTAAGAGAGAGACGGGAGCGAGACGTAAGAGAGAGACGGGAGCGAGACGTAAGAGAGAGACGGGAGCGAGACGTAAGAGAGAGACGGGAGCGAGACGTAAGAGAGAGACGGGAGCGAGACCTAAGAGAGAGACGTGAGCGAGACCTAAGAGAGAGACGTGAGCGAGACGTAAGAGAGAGACGTGAGCGAGACGTAAGAGAGAGACGTGAGCGAGACGTAAGAGAGAGACGTGAGCGAGACGTAAGAGAGACGTAAGAGAGAGACGGGAGCGGGACGTAAGAGAGAGACGGGAGCGAGACGTAAGAGAGAGACGGGAGCGAGACGTAAGAGACGGGAGCGAGACGTAAGAGACGGGAGCGAGACGTAAGAGAGACGGGAGCGAGACGTAAGAGACGGGAGCGAGACGTAAGAGACGGGAGCGAGACGCGGCCAGACGTTACACAGAGACGCGGCCAGACGTTACACAGAGACACGGCCAGACGTTACACAGAGACACGGCCAGACGTTACACAGAGACACGGCCAGACGTTACACAGAGACACGGCCAGACGTTACACAGAGACACGGCCAGACGTTACACAGAGACACGGCCAGACGTTACACAGAGACACGGCCAGACGTTACACAGAGACACGGCCAGACGTCACACTGAGACGCAGCCTACCTACCATTTTGGACTCGTAGATGTAGAGAGCCTTCAGCAATGGCGGCTGAGGGGTGAGCAGGTTCTGTAAGACGGCATCGTCCTGGGCCAGGCTGTCCACCAGAGACTGCAGGTATCCGCTGTTACACAGGTAGAGCAGCCATTGTTGCTGCTTGTCCACACACACAATCCGGTCCAGCAGGGCCAGCGCCAGCATCTGTAATATGACAGAGGAGAAGCTGTATACAGGCGCAGACCACCCACCCCATCCGCAGCGCCCTGCGTGAACGGCTGGACGCTTACTCTGTAGACCTCGTGGCCGTCGCAGGAATCCCGGCAGATCACCTCCATCAGGGCCGCCCCGTAACTCTCAAATATGACCAGGTTGTCCCTCTGCAGCTTACTGAAGACGTCTTCCGGGGCCGTCAGTCTCTCCCACATGGTCTTATTGGCTGGAGGGCAAAGACAGAACAAGATTTAGTGCTGAATAAGGGTCTTGTCTAATATTGCAGTTTAGGAGCAGGTAGGTGACTGGAGGGGGGCTATAATACTAAACATATGGCTGTGTAATGCATAACCCCTTAAAGGGGAACTCCATTGAAAATCTTTTTCTTTCAAATAAACTGGTATAAGAAAGTTATATACATTTGTAATTTACTTCTAATAAAAAAAAATCTCCCGTCTTCCTGTACTTATCAGCTGCTGTTTGTCCTGCAGGAAGTGGTGTATTCCCTCCAGTCTGACACAGTGCTCCCTGCTGCCACCTCTGTCCATGTCAGGAACTGTCCAGAGCAGGAGAGATTTTCTATAGGGATTTGCTGCTGCTCTAGACAGTTCCTGACATGGACCGAGGTGGCAGCAGAAAGTGCCGTGTCACAATACAGAGAATTTTTATTATAGGATTCTTTATTATTTATATTACAAAACATTTTTTTTTTTTTACATTTATTTGTAGTCCCCAAAGGAGAATCCTATGAGCAATAATCCCACGATTGCTGAACAGATCAAGGTAGTACCTATGTACTGCATTGATTGATCTTATCTTGGTTCAATTGCTACAGGCTGAAGCAATCCCAGAGAGCCTAGAAGAGACCCTGGGCTGTCCATGGAATGGATCGGCTTTCTACGATCACATGGTAGGAAGCTGATCCTCCCCACACTGAATTACCAATGAAAGCCTTTACAGCCCATTTAAAGGGGTTTTCCAGGAAAAATTAACTTTGTAAAAAAAATTAGGAGATCACGGGGGTCCGACCCCTGAACCCCCCGGCGATCTCCGTATTGGACCGTGCAGACTTTTTTTTAAAGTGACAGCGACACTTCAGCAACCCACAAAAGGTACAGCACCATCTACTACAGCAGGAAGCCGAGCACCTACCTGCTTCAAGTGTATCGGGCTCATCCGGTCTCTGGGCAATCTGCAGGTAATAGAGCAGAGCTCCATATAGACTGGCCCGGACTCTCTGCAGTCCTCCACCTGCTCACAGAGAAAGAAGAAGAATAAGAGTAACTGGACTGGAATGGCGCCCAGGTCTCCGGCGTAGGTTTCTGCTACACTTATAGCTATAGGATACACCTCATGTATATAGCTCTGCTCGTGTCTGATGGTTTGTTACTATGTATCAGTCTGGAGTTTAATCCATTTACCCAAAAGAAGATAAGACTTGACTAGAGAACATGGATACAAAACCTTATAATATCCATAAAGAAGAGACCTTAATTACTGTAACACCCCTTTAACCCCAGTGATGTAATGATAGAAGCCTCAGACCAGCCCACCCCTGTGATTGGCTGAAAAATTAGCCGTGGACCTGCCCACCCGTGATTGGCTGAAAAATTAGCTGTGGACCTGCCCACCCCTGTGATTAACTGAGGACCATCTGTTAGCTCCTCCCATCTGAGACTAGTCACTAAGTGTTATCTACCTCTGATTGGCTGATGACTCTCTCAGGTGGGAGGGGCCAATAACTGTCTCAGTTTTGTCTACTGCTGTGATTGGTTGACTAGTGTCTTGGCCCAGCCCACCTCTGGTTGGCTGATAACTCTACACCCTGTGTCCACCCATCTTTGATTGTCACTTTAGGCCCTGCCCACTTATGGTTTTGACTTAAAGGGGTATTCCAACTTGAAACACAGGATAGATGCCAAGTGTCAGAACTCGCGCTGGTCTAACTGCTGGGACTCCTTGCAATGAGGACTCCATTAAAATGGATCGACCATGCCATCTCTGATGCTCCTTTAAAAAATGAATGGAGTGACTCATTACTCCATGTTGAAATGTAACTGTAATAACAGGGTCAGACCCCTCGCAATCTGACACTCAGCCCCTGTCCTGTGGTTAGATGAAAAGGTTTAGGTTGAAAAACCCCTTTAAGGATCTGCCTTGGTCTAAACCGCCTTCTGATTGGTTTAGCACTTTCCCTTGATCCAAAACAAACTCTGATTGGCTGATACCAGAGGTCGAGGTCTAGAGTGAGAGGAGGAGCAGACACCGCTGTATGCTACAGATCTACAGGCTCCTGCATACCCCTGATGATTCACTGTGCAGAAACACGTAGGAACGCACCAGGGTCAGGACATGTAGCCAATAAAGTGTAAGCTCTGACCTGTCCTAAGTATAAATTCCAGCAGTTTCCTGAGGATCATATGAAGCGAGGAGTCTCCGATGGAGGCGAAACCTGCAGACAAGGTGTCCGTCCCCGGAGGAGCGGCGAAGGATCCGTCCAGCATGAGGACGTACTGCGACTGGCCGACCCCCAGGGCGCTCATTGGCTGCTTCTGCTCCGTGCGGATGCACTGGCTCAGGTGCACGGTGAGGGTGAACACCGCCCCGGCCACCAGCGGCATCAGCTCCTTAGTCGCTTCATCATCCAGAATCTACGGAAAAATAACAGATATTGAGCAAGAGTCCGGGCAAGCGAGGAACGCAGCGGTCGGGGAGAAAAGGGCAGCGGCTGGGGACTGCAGGGCAGGGGCCATGTTACTGTAGTGTTCACCTTGTCGTGCAGGTCCTGCAGCAGATCCCTGATGATCAGCTGTCTCTGCTCGGCCGGAATCAGATCCTGCGGACAGGCGGTCAGGATGATCTCCACCAGCTGCCTCCAGGACTCCAGGGCGTGACGCTTGGCGTGAAGACACTGGTACATCTTATTTCTTTCTACCGCGTATTGCAGGATGGTGTTCACCTCCTATACGTTATATGGAATACAAAATATAAACCCGACACAGACTAACAGCAGCTAAAGATGTATTCGAGTCCATCTGTATCCGAGCCTGTATCCGAGGCTGCACCAACAATACAAAGATTGTTCGTGCAGCCCTGGCCACTCGATTTGTCATACTGTATATTATATATATATATATTATATATATATATATGTATTTTTTAATAATTTAATAAGCTTGCTAAAAGAAAGGGTCACCTTAAAAATGTGAGAGAATTTACCTCCAATAGTAAAGGCCTCTGTCCGATGGCCGCCATCCCCTGCAGGGCATTGATCTCAGCGAGCAGGACTCGCCGCAGGAGCTGGTAAGATATATTATAGACGTTATACACGGTAATTCCCCCCCCCCCCCCCCCCACAAAACACACACAGGCTCCTCCGCTATGGGGCCCGCTCACCTTGACGTTGCAGACGGTCTGGGCGCTGCGGTCCTTCTGCTCGCAGTTGGTGATGACTTGTTCTATCAGGATGCGGTCAAAGAAATCCAGCTGCAGCTGCTCCGGGATCTCCTGAGTGAAGTTTATGGAGTCCAAGATGCTCAGGATTTTCCTGCGAACTAACGAGAAATTTATAGAAAAAAACTGTAAGGAAATTGTATTATGTGGAGTCCATGGATAATGGAGGGAGGGGGGCGGGATCTCTGTGCACATATACAGCTTCCTGACTGAGACCCCAACAAATAATCACGTTTCCACTGCAACAGGTTCTCTCTATGTAACCAGAGATCAGGACCGGGACAAAGCTGCTTTACCTTTAGAGGACGTGTCAAAGTGAAGAAACGCATTGATCCCCCGGTTGTCGTCCTCCATCCCAGATTCACCATCAGCTACAGAAGAGGAGAGTGTTCAGGTACAGATTATATACATCCTGTATTATACTCCAGAGCTGCACTCACTATTCTGCTGGTGGGGTCACTGTGTACATACATTACATTACTGATCCTGAGTTACATCCTGTATTATCCTCCAGAGATGCACTCACTATTCTGCTGGTGGGGTCACTGTGTACATACATTACTGATCCTGAGTTACATCCTGTATTATACTCCAGAGCTGCACTCACTATTCGGCTGGTGGGGTCACTGTGTACATACATTACTGATCCTGAGTTACATCCTGTATTATACTCCAGAGCTGCACTCACTATTCTGCTGGTGGGGTCACTGTGTACATACATTACTGATCCTGAGTTCCATCCTGTATTATACCCCAGAGCTGCACTCACTATTCTGCTGGTGGGGTCACTGTGTACATACATTACATTACTGATCCTGAGTTACATCCTGTATTATACCCCAGAGCTGCACTCACTATTCTGCTGGTGAGGTCAATGTGTACATACATCACATTACTGATCCTGAGTTACATCCTGTATTATACTCCAGAGCTGCACTCACTATTCTGCTGGTGGGGTCACTGTGTACATACATTACTGATCCTGAGTTACATCCTGTATTATACTCCAGAGCTGCACTCACTATTCTGCTGGTGGGGTCACTGTGTACATACATTACATTACTGATCCTGAGTTACATCCTGTATTATACCCCAGAGCTGAACTCATTATTCTGCTGGTGAGGTCACTCTGTACATACATTACTGATCCAGAGTTACATCCTGTATTATCCTCCAGAGCTGCACTCACCTATATAGGGGCGGACAGGCACGTCATCCAGCAGGAGGTTCAGCAGTCTCTGTGTATGGGAGCGCTGGCGGTTTAGGGATGTGATGCGCAGCTCTATGGACACAGTCTTCATCAGCCAGGACATCTGATTCAAGGCAGAGATTTCATGTGCTAAATAAAAAAAAAAAAAAAAAACATTAGTCTCTGACTATCCCATAGGGAAAAACTGGGAAAAAAAACATGGTGCCACAAAAAGACAACGACCCCTTCATCAAGATTGGTAGTGGTCCTAAAGCAGGGATGGGGAACCTTCGGACCTCCAGCTGTGGCAATACAATTCCCATCATGCCAAGTTAAAGCTTTGGCTGCCCAGGCATGATGGGAACAGTAGTACTGTAGTGTTGGGCTGAAGCTTCCCCATTCCTGCTCTTAAAGGTCACATCCCCAACAATCACTGTATACAAGGCTGGGGCACTGCAGCCATATACCAACCCCATGCCTCTGCTTTACCTTTCACAGAGAAGGGCAGGTGGTGGAGCTGGGTGACCAGGAAGTCCTGGCTTGTCCGCAGATATCTCATGGTGGGTCCAGAGGTGTCTGCACAGGCGCACAGCTGATGGATGACCTGAGGAGAGAAGACACCGGAATCATCAGTCATCCCAATAAATCCCATCTCTGTGACACACAGCACCACATATAACTGTATACGCTCCTGATTAGGAGCACATACAGTTAAAGGGCCGGCGTTGGCACTTAACTGGGCTGGCACACAGTGATTCGGGAATCCGGATGCCCCCAGTGCAGGGGAAGGGAACCTTGGCTATCGAGCTGTTGCAAAACTACAACTCCCATCATGCCTGGACAGCCTTTGGCTGTCCAGGCACGATGGGAGCTGTAGTTTTGCAACAGCTGGAGAGCCATGGTTCCCTACCCCTGCCCCAGAGGGTTCTATAGGGCATCTGTGATGGAATCCCGGACGGTTATTAGACAGGTCCGATAATTTTCTGAGCTATATTCAAGCACAGACGTCCTAAAGGGCGTCCGAGCGCCAATAGAACCCTATGAGTCAGGAAATCCGGAGAAACTTTCTTGTCATGTGATGGAGGCCTAGTGGACCCATCTCAACGAATGGAGTAGACAGAGAGGCCTACCTGATAGCAGAGCTCAGCCAGGTGCGGGGACTCTAGCACGGCCACCGGCCCCATCCTACTGTCCGTCCCTTTCTTCAGAATATCCAAGATGGAGTGCAGACAGGTCCGGGGGAAGCCGAGAACACCTACAGGGAAAGTCATAGTAACCGGAGGTAATAGGAGATAGATAGATAGATAGGAGATAGATAGATAGATAGATAGATAGATAGATAGATAGATAGAAGATAGATAGATAGATAGATAGATAGGAGATAGATAGATAGATAGGAGATAGATAGATAGATAGATAGATAGATAGATAGGAGATAGATAGGAGATAGATAGATAGATAGATAGATAGATAGATAGATAGATAGATAGGAGATAGATAGATAGATAGATAGATAGATAGATAGGAGATAGATAGGAGATAGATAGGAGATAGATAGGAGATAGATAGATAGATAGATAGATAGATAGATAGATAGATAGATAGATAGATAGGAGATAGATAGATAGGAGATAGATAGATAGATAGGAGATAGATAGATAGAATATTCTATACCTGAGTCCTGCAGGTTGGTGGTGCTGACTGGTTTCTTCAGCTCGAACCCCAGCAGATACAGGGCCAGGTTTGGCAGCTTCATTTCCAGGGAGGTGATCAGCAGGTTGAGGATGTGGATCTTGGTCTCATGGTGGACGGTCGCCAGTTTCCTCTCTTCCTCGATATCTACAAGTAGAAGAAACCTCAGCTCCACCTCCCATCCCCCCCTGTGTATATATGGGACCTGCTATAGGAGAGCCCGCACCTCCCGTACCCCCCCCCCCCTGTGTGTATATGGGACCTGCTATAGGAAAGCACGCACCTCCCATCCCCACCCCCCTGTGTGTATATGGGACCTGCTATAGGAGAGCCCGCACCTCCCGTACCCCCCCCCCCCCTGTGTGTATATGGGACCTGCTATAGGAAAGCACGCACCTCCCATCCCCACCCCCCTGTGTGTATATGGGACCTGCTATAGGAGAGCGCGCACCTCCCATCCCCCCCCCCCCCCCCCCCCCCGTGTGTATATGGGACCTGCTTTAGGAGAGCGCGCACCTCCCATCCCCCGCCCCCCTGTGTGTATATGGGACCTGCTATAGGAGAGCACGCACCTCCCATCCCCCCCCCGGTGTGTATATGGGACCTGCTATAGGAGAGCATGCACCTCCCATCCCCCTGTGTGTATATGGGACCTGCTATAGGAGAGCCCGCACCTCCCATCCCCCGTGTGTATATGGGACCTGCTATAGGAGAGCCCGCACCTCCCATCCCCCGTGTGTATATGGGACCTGCTATAGGAAAGCACGCACCTCCCATCCCCCCTGTGTGAATACGGGACCTGCTATAGGAGAGCGCGCACCTCCCATCCCCCCTGTGTGAATACGGGACCTGCTATAGGAGAGCATGCACCTCCCATCCCCCTGTGTGTATATGGGACCTGCTATAGGAGAGCACGCACCTCCCATCCCCCCTGTGTGTATATGGGACCTGCTATAGGAGAGCATGCACCTCCCATCCCCCTGTGTGTATATGGGACCTGCTATAGGAGAGCACGCACCTCCCATCCCCCGTGTGTATATGGGACCTGCTATAGGAGAGCACGCACCTCCCATCCCCCCCCCCTGTGTGTATATGGGACCTACTATAGGAAAGCACGCACCTCCCATCCCCCCCTGTGTGTATATGGGACCTGCTATAGGAGAGCGCGCACCTCCCATCCCCCTGTGTGTATATGGGACCTGCTATAGGAGAGCCCGCACCTCCCATCCCCCGTGTGTATATGGGACCTGCTATAGGAGAGCACGCACCTCCCATCCCCTCTGTGTATATATGGGACCTGCTATAGGAGAGCCCGCACCTCCCATCCCCCGTGTGTATATGGGACCTGCTATAGGAGAGCACGCACCTCCCATCCCCCGTGTGTATATGGGACCTGCTATAGGAGAGCACGCACCTCCCATCCCCCGTGTGTATATGGGACCTGCTATAGGAGAGCACGCACCTCCCATCCCCACTGTGTATATATGGGACCTGCTATAGGAGAGCACGCACCTCCCATCCCCCGTGTGTATATGGGACCTGCTATAGGAGAGCACGCACCTCCCATCCCCCGTGTGTATATGGGACCTGCTATAGGAGAGCACGCACCTCCCATCCCCTCTGTGTATATATGGGACCTGCTATAGGAGAGCACGCACCTCCCATCCCCCGTGTGTATATGGGACCTGCTATAGGAGAGCACGCACCTCCCATCCCCCGTGTGTATATGGGACCTGCTATAGGAGAGCACGCACCTCCCATCCCCCCTGTGTATATATGGGACCTGCTATAGGAGAGCACGCACCTCCCATCCCCTCTGTGTATATATGGGACCTGCTATAGGAGAGCACGCACCTCCCATCCCCCGTGTGTATATGGGACCTGCTATAGGAGAGCATGCACCTCCCATCCCCCTGTGTGTATATGGGACCTGCTATAGGAGAGCACGCACCTCCCATCCCCCGTGTGTATATGGGACCTGCTATAGGAGAGCACGCACCTCCCATCCCCCGTGTGTATATGGGACCTGCTATAGGAGAGCACGCACCTCCCATCCCCCGTGTGTATATGGGACCTGCTATAGGAGAGCACGCACCTCCCATCCCCCTGTGTGTATATGGGACCTGCTATAGGAGAGCACGCACCTCCCATCCCCCATGTGTATATGGGACCTGCTATAGGAGAGCACGCACCTCCCATCCCCCGTGTGTATATGGGACCTGCTATAGGAGAGCACGCACCTCCCATCCCCCGTGTGTATATGGGACCTGCTATAGGAGAGCACGCACCTCCCATCCCCTCTGTGTATATATGGGACCTGCTATAGGAGAGCACGCACCTCCCATCCCCTCTGTGTATATATGGGACCTGCTATAGGAGAGCCCGCACCTCCCATCCCCCGTGTGTATATGGGACCTGCTATAGGAGAGCACGCACCTCCCATCCCCCGTGTGTATATGGGACCTGCTATAGGAGAGCACGCACCTCCCATCCCCCCTGTGTGTATATGGGACCTGCTATAGGAGAGCACACACCTCCCATCCCCCCTGTGTGTATATAGGACCTGCTATAGGAGAGCACGCACCTCCCATCCCCCCTGTGTGTATATAGGACCTGCTATAGGAGACCACGCACCTCCCATCCCCCCCCACCCCTGTGTGTATATGGGACCTGCTATAGGAGAGCCCGCACCTCCCATCCCCCCCTGTGTGTATATGGGACCTGCTATAGGAGAGCCCGCACCTCCCATCCCCCGTGTGTATATGGGACCTGCTATAGGAGAGCACGCACCTCCCATCCCCCGTGTGTATATGGGACCTGCTATAGGAGAGCACGCACCTCCCATCCCCTCTGTGTATATATGGGACCTGCTATAGGAGAGCACGCACCTCCCATCCCCCCCTGTGTGTATATGGGACCTGCTATAGGAGAGCACGCACCTCCCATCCCCCCTGTGTATATAGGACCTGCTATAGGAGAGCACGCACCTCCCATCCCCCGTGTGTATATGGGACCTGCTATAGGAGAGCACGCACCTCCCATCCCCTCTGTGTATATGGGACCTGCTATAGGAGAGCATGCACCTCCCATCCCCCTGTGTATATAGGACCTGCTATAGGAGAGCACGCACCTCCCATCCCCCGTGTGTATATGGGACCTGCTATAGGAGAGCACGCACCTCCCATCCCCTCTGTGTATATGGGACCTGCTATAGGAGAGCACGCACCTCCCATCCCCCTGTGTATATATGGGACCTGCTATAGGAGAGCACGCACCTCCCAGAGGGTTCACCACCTCCTCGCTGTCCTCGCTGTCCAGACACTCCACAAAGCCGGCCATCAGTTTCTGGCTGACTTTCTGCCGGAAGAAAGAAGGCATATGGAATTAGAGAGCAGTCAGATGGGGTCCCCACCGTGTCGTACTGTGCGGAGGAGACTGGGGGCCACACTAATAAGGTTACAGAAACCAGGAGACATTACCGGGTCCTGGGTGAAGTCTCCCACCAGCTTGGCCTGGATGTTTCCGTTGCTGGAAATGTTGCACAAGATCTTTGCGCTTTCAAAGGCCAATTCGGGATTGCTGGCGCCATGATAGAGGTACCTGCGGAGCGAGCACAAACATTGCCACATAACATTAAAGGGGAAAAAATCACTTAAAAAGTTATACAGATTTGTAATTGACTCCTATTAAAAAATCTTCACTCTTCCAACACTTATCAGCTGCCGTATGTTCTGCAGGAAGTGGTGTCTGACACAGTGCTCTCTGCTGCCACCTCTGTCCATGTCAGGAACTGTCCAGAGCAGGAGAGGTTTTCTATGGGGATTTGCTGCTGCTCTGGACAGTTCCTGACATGGACAGAGGCGGCAGCAGAGAGCACTGTGTCAGACTGGAGAAAATACACCACTTCCTGGACATACAGCAGCTGATAAGTCCTGGAGATTTTTTAATAGAAGTACATTACAAATCTATATAAATTTCTGAAACCGGTTGATTTACAAAAAAAAAAAAAAAGTCATCTCTCCCTGGAGCTTCACTTAAAGAGAAGTAATTCAGATATGACCTATGACCTCGTTGTTAAGAATCCTGATGGTCTCAGTGATCAGACCACCAACAATCATCCATTTATGCCATAGGGAAAGGGGATGAGTGTTATTGGTGGGACAACCCCTTTAAGAAACTATATGTAATATGAGGGGGACCTGTATGTGGATGTTGCCCCATAGGTTCTGGCCACTTACCTGGCGATATTGACGACGTGATCGGCCTTCTTGGATCGGGGATTGATGCCTTGCAACAACTGCTCCAGAGGGGTGACTATCAGCGATAGGTGACTCTCCCGCAATAGGTCCATGAACAGATTCTCCTTCTGCAGCGTCAGGTTCAGGAGCATAAAACAACACGTCACCGCCTTCTCCAGGTGTTTCTTACCTGGAAAACATAAAGCGTCATGGTCTGAGATTAGAAACACACAACTAAGAAACAGCGCCAAACCTGTCTACTGGTGGTGAGTGGTACTGCAACTCAGATCCATTTACTTCAATGGAGCAGACCTGAAATACCACACACAACCCATGGACAGGCGAGGCACCAGGGCCGGGACAAGGAGTTTTGGTGCCTTAGGCAGAGAAGGCATATGGCAAATGTTCTACCACAGCCACACAGGAGCATGCTGGGAGCTGTAGTTCTACCACAGCCACACAGGAGCATGCTGGGAGCTGTAGTTCTACCACAGCCACACAGGAGCATGCTGGGAGCTTTAGTTCTACCACAGCCACACAGGAGCATGCTGGGAGCTGTAGTTCTACCACAGCCACACAGGAGCATGCTGGGAGCTGTAGTTCTACCACAGCCACACAGGAGCATGCTGGGAGCTGTAGTTGTACCACAGCCACACAGGAGCATGCTGGGAGCTGTAGTTCTACCACAGTCACACAGGAGCATGCTGGGAGCTGTAGTTCTACCACAGTCACACAGGAGCATGCTGGGAGCTGTAGTTCTACCACAGCCACACAGGAGCATACTGGGAGCTGTAGTTCTACCACAGCCACACAGGAGCATGCTGGGAGCTGTAGTTCTACCACAGCCACACAGCAGCATGCTGGGAGCTGTAGTTCTACCACAGCCACACAGGAGCATGCTGGGAGCTGTAGTTCTACCACAGCCACACAGGAGCATGCTGGGAGCTGTAGTTCTACCACAGCCACACAGGAGCATGCTGGGAGCTGTAGTACTACCACAGCCACACAGGAGCATGCTGGGAGCTGTAGTTCTACCACAGCCACACAGGAGCATGCTGGGAGCTGTAGTTCTACCACAGCCACACAGGAGCATGCTGGGAGCTGTAGTTCTACCACAGCCACACAGTAGCATACTGGAAGCTGTAGTTCTACCTCTGTCACACAGGAGCACAGGACACATTGCACCCCTGTAATTTAGCAGGAGGTGGTGCCCTAGGCCATCGCCTACCCTGGCCTACCCTTTGTCCCGGCCTGCGTGGCACTATTTTGCAAGATATCCTGGACAACCCCATTATATATAGTCCCATAGGGATCATCTAAATACCTGGAAAAGGGGCGTAAGTGTCCAGCTGTTTGACGCCCTCTTCCAGCAAGCTCAGGCACAGCTCCAACATGGGGGACTCGTTCAGTAAGTGATGCATTAGGCTGAAGCCGGGCGGCTTGTAAGCGGCTTTCTCCTCTCCTGGAAAGAGAAATATAGAGATTTATTATACAGATCATTGAAGCAAAGAAGCTAAAATCCTTAATGGAGGAAATTGTGACAACAGTGGCCCCTACTGGACACAGGTAGTATTACATGCAGCCATTCATATGAATGGTCATCAATGTAATATATGCACAAGCCAGATCTATATACCCTACAAGAGTGGTTTGCAACCTGTGGCTCTCCAGCTGTTGCAAAACTAAAACTCCCAGCATGCCCTGACAGCCGTTGGCTGTCCGGGCATGCTGGGAGTTTTAGTTTTGCAACAGCTGCAGTATCACAGGTTGCAAACCTGTGTTGTTAAAGGAGAAGTTCGGCCTAAAGTATTTTTTAATATGTTATTACTTATGGAAAGTTAGACAAATTCGTAATGTACATTAATTATGGGAAATGCACATATACTGCTATTTCCCTTAATTTAGTAGATCCGGCAGGGTTCAGATTCTGTAAAAAAACGTGACGTCACGAATCAGTTGTAAGTCCTATGGAGTGTCCAGCAGGGGGCGCACTATACATAGAAGTCTATGGCATTGTATTGTTTATATGGCTGTCTATGTAAAAAGTAATGTAATGTACAGTATGTTTTATTGATTGAACACATTTATGGAATACTTTGGGGAGCAAGGACACTTGCTCCCCAAAGTATTCCATAAATGTATTCAATCAATAAAGCATAGTTTGCATTACATTACATTTACATAGACAACCATAGAAATAATACAGTGCCTTAGACTTCTACATATAGTGCGCCCCCTGCTGGACACTCCATAGGAATTACAACTGATTCGTGACGTCACTTTTTTTTTTCTCCAGAATCTGAAGCCTCCCTGATATACTGCTATTTCCCTTAATTTAGTAGATGTGCATTTCCCATAATTAGTGTATATTAGGAATTTGTCTAACTTTCCATAAGTAATAACATATTAAAAAATATGTTTTTGCCGGAGTTGTCCTTTAAGGGGGGGTTCTCTCACACTTACTGTATATATAGGCAAACCACTCACCCTGCATCTCCACATACTGCTCCACAAAGTCTTCCGGTTGAGGTTCATAGTCCCGGAGGAGCTTGTAAAAGACGTCAAGTACGGCTTCAGCCACTTCCCACTGTTGGGACCGGAAAAGATAAGGATGACGACTACAGTGCTGGAAGGTTCTCCTATATCCTCTATATAACTTACTATGTCTAATCTATGATGACACCAACCGGTGTCAGAAAGTTCTATAGATTTGTAATTTACTTCTATTTAAAAAATCTCCAGTTTTCCAGTACCTATCAGCTGCTGTATGTCCTTCAGGAAGTGGTGTATTCTCTCCAGTCTGACAAAGTGCTCTCTGCTGCCACCTCTGTCCATGTCAGGAACCGTCCAGAACAGGAGAGGTTTTCTATGGGGATTTGCTGCTGCTCTGGACAGTTCCTGACACGGACAGAGCACTCTGTCAGTCTGAAGAGAATACACCACTTCCTGCAGGACATACAGCAGCTGATAAGTACTGGAAGACAGGAGATTTTTAAATAGAAGTAAATTACAAATCTATAGAACTTTCTCATTTGAAAAAATGCCTTTAAATTATCCATTTAAAGTGGGTCTCCTTGGCGTTCTTACCTTCTCTGCGGCTCTCCTATAAGCTCTGGTGCGGAAACGGAGGAAGACGGAGTCACGTAGAAATTGCAGGTACGGATCGAATCCTGGGGCTCTCAACCCGGCGCCCAGGTTGGCTGGAAAATAGCTCTCTACCAATGTACCGATAAGGTTACAGAAGGCTCTGGTAAGGGGGTACTCCTCCGCCCGCGACTCAATCTCATTCAGCTCCACCTGTGAAAGGTAAAGATACTGTCATCCCGGGGAGGGAACCACACAGCGAAGCCCCCATACTAGAATATATGAGATTACCTCGATTCCCGCCGCCTGTCGTTGCGCGCTGGGTCTCACAGTCTGCAAAATCTGGAAAAAGAAGAGAAAGTGGTGAATATCAGCAACAGCTACAGAACCTAATACTAGGACTAAGGTGGTGATCTCCGCTCTACTATACCTGTGTATGTTCCAGAGATTGCCAGAGGGAAGCTGCGATCTCTGGAGACTTCCCAAAGGCGGTGAGGGTCTTCAGAAGCTCCGCCTTCAGGACAGGAGGGATACTACACTGCAAGAGGCCCAGCATCACAATGACCGGAGTCCACTGCGCATGTTCACAGAGAGCCAGGCGGGCGCTCTCACTCTGTATACAGGAACAAAGACAAAGGATTATATACAGCACAATACCAGGTTACATTACTGATCCTGTATTATACCCCAGAGCTGCACTCACTATTCTGCTGGTGGGGTCACTGTGTACATACATTACTGATCCTGAGTTACATCCTGTATTATACCCCAGAACTGCACTCACTATTCTGCTGGTGGGGTCACTGGGTACATACATTATGGATCCTGAGTGACATCCTGTATTAAACTCCAGAGCTGCACTCACTATTCTGCTGGTGGGGTCACTGTGTACATACATTACATTACTGATCCTAAGTTACATCCTGTATTATACTCCAGAGCTGCACTCACTATTCTGCTGGTGGGGTCACTATATACATTACATTACTGATCCTGAGTTACAACCTGTATTATACTTCAGAGCTGCACTTACTATTCTGCTGGTGAGGTCACTGTGTACATACATTACTGATCTGTTTTTTATACTCCAGAGCTGCGCTCATTATTCTGCTGGTGGGGTCACCCTGTACATACATTACTGATCCTGTACTGATCCTGAGTTACACCCTGTATTATACTCCAGAGCTGCGCTCACTATTCTGCCGGCTTACCCATTCGATGACTGTGGTGGCGAGCTGGAGGAATGATAGGAGTCCGTCCATCTCGCGCTGGGTGATGCCCCTGAGTGGGGGGTGACGCTGGTGGATGACGTCCGTGCTGGGCAGGTCTCTCCGCAGGTGCTCGTGGTAAAGCATCAGTGAGTGGAAGAAGTGATCCCAGGAGACGGGGCTGCCGGCCTGCAGGTTCTCGGCTGGGAAGAGACCCGAGATGGATGAGTGAATGGGGAGCGCTGCTCCGGAGGGAGGAGGACAGAGTGTTACTACTCACCGTGGCTGCTGCCGTTGGCCTTGAGGAAGCTGAAGCAGTAGTGGGCGCACTGGGGGCCGGTGGCCAGACCCCGCAGCATCCTCAGATAGGGGATATACAGGGTGGGGGGCAGCAGGTCGCTCATCTGTCTCACAAACTTCGCCAGCAGAACCTGAAACGGCAGCGACCACAAGCTGCAATCACTGCGGCCTCTCACCGGACGACACCCTCAGCACCCTGCCCCCGACTTACCTGGCGCTGCGGGGGTCTCTGGTGGGCGACGCCCAGGTAGGAGCCCATGAGGGTGGAGTTCTGGAGCGGCTCTGTGGGGCACCAAAACTCCAGGGCCAGCTCCAGATGGAAGGGATCCTTCCCGTACAGCTCGCCGATCTATGAAGAGGGAGAAGGGGGTGAGGTCAGAGGTCAGCGGCTCCGAGGGGAGGGGTCAGCGGGGGCTTACCAGCAGCAGGACGTGCTCTAAGTCCCGGCGCAGCGAGGTCGGGGGCTCGTTGCCCATCTGCAGGCTCATGTGGATCAGGCGGGCGTCCTCCTCCGCTCGGTTCCGCAGCTGCTTCACCTGGAAGGACACAGGAGAGTTACTACACTTTAAATGAGCTTGCGACCTTTAACCTTTGACCTTGAGAGTCTTCAAGTGTCATCGCTCGTCTATCGTGCCCTCATCTTGGAATTTAGAACAAGTAGACAAGCACCGATCACCACCCGTTTACTATGGGCGATCAGTTGACGGCCGTCAGCTGCACATCCTCTATTACGGGGAGAAGGACAGATGACAGCCAGGGATTAACAGGTCCGGAGTCTGAAGCTGCTGCACAGTGGTGAACCACCTGTTCTGATGACTCTGACCATCAGTGTTGTCATAGGGGCCCTGTTTGAATCCACATCGCCACTCATATGTTCTCTGATAGGAATGGAGGTTGCTGTGTTGGTGTGGACTGAGACACTGATGTGGATAGTGATCTGGATCCTCACCTCATTCCTATGACAACACCTCCTGTTATGATTACTTTGACAATCAGTGTTGTCATAAGGACAATGTGCGGATCCAGATCACCACTAACATGATCAATGATAGAAAAAAGGAGGTCCTGTGTTTGAGTCAAGTCATTAATTTGGACTCTCACCTGGTCCCTATGACAACAACACCTGTTCTGATTACTCTGAAAATCAGTGTTGTCATAGGTTCAGACCACTAACATGACCTATGATAAGAATGGAGGTCCCGTGTATGCATTGATGTGGATGGTGATCTAAATCCTCATCTCGTCCCTATATTAACACTTCCTGTTCCAAATACTCTGAAGATCAGAGTTGTCATAGGGACACTGAGCGGATACAGACGACAACATAAGGAGGCTGCTGTGTTTATATGAAGACACCGATGTCGGTACTGAAGTGGATCTTCATCTTGTACCTATGACAACACCTCCTGTTCTGATTACTCTGAAGATCGGTGTTGTCACAGGGTGACTGCGGATCCAGAGCACCACTCACGATGATGAGAATGGAAGCCTTGTGTTGGTATGAACTGATGCACTGATGTGGATAGTGGTCTGGATCCTCACCTAGACCCTATGACAACAACCCCTGTTCAGATTACTTTGAAAATCAGTGTTGTCATAGGGACACTGTGCAGGTTCAGACCACTAACATGACCTATGATAAGAATGGAGGTCCTGTGTTTGCATTGATGTGGATAGTGGTTAGGATCGTGACCTCGTTCCTATGACAACACCTCCTGTTTTAATTACTGGATCCACACACGTACCTATGACAACACTGACCTTCAATCAGGAACCTGGGACCATCATTCTCTTGATCAGTCAATACTGGTAGTGGGTGAAACCCCCCTACAATACCCAAGAACCCACCTTCATGGGCATCCTAGTCAGGAAGTCGGTGACCAGGGTGTGAATCCTGCGGATGAAGAATTCCTCTTGGGAGAACATCTCGGCGGCCACCACGGCGTCGGTGAGGAAGAGGAAGGCGTTGCCCCCGATGGCCATCTCCGCTATGGCCTCATCCGCCTCTGTGAACTCTGCCAATGCTGCAGGAGAGGAGGACGTCAGAGGGGTCATCCACGGCCGACCACATACGTCACATGACTGACCGACCTACCTGTAACCTCAGTCAGCTGGGATACACCGCGGAGGGCGAGGGCCCAGGCCAGCCGCACCGTGGCCTGCAGACCCGACAGCTTCCAGGGCTGGCTGTCCTGCAGTCTCTGGTGAACGGCCGCCACGTACGGCCTTTCAGTCAGGAGAGGAGTCTGCTGCATCAACTCTGAGGGGGGAGGAAAAGGTAGATATTCACAATCTGCCACCATTAGGGGGCGCTCACTGCATACAGCTCTATCCGGTGAGGACGTACCGTCCCGGTCCTCCGTCCCCTGCTCCAGGAAGCCGATGTCAAAGCAGTAGAGCAGAGCCATGAGGAGGTAGAGGCTGACGCTGTCCAGGGTGCCATCCGCCTCCACCGACACCTTCTCCAGGTATCCGATCAGGAGGAGTGTATCGTCCTTACTGAGCGGGGTCTGACAGGCCCAGGAGAAGAGGCTCTCTGCCAGCGACTGGCGGCTCTCCTTTACGAGGTCTGAGACCTGAGGGGCGACAGGACGACGGGGAATATCAACAATCCGAGCAGATATGTACAAGATCCAGGTCTCCAGCTCCCCGTCTCCTCCCATAGTCTCCAGCATGGCTCCCCATCATATTCCTAGTCTCCAGCAGGGCTCTCTATCACATTCCTAGTTGCCAGCACGGCTCCCTATCCCGTTCCTAGTCTCCAGCACGGCTCCCTATCCCGTTCCTAGTCTCCAGCACGGCTCCCTATCCCGTTCCTAGTCTCCAGCACGGCTCCCTATCCCTCCCCTAGTCTCCAGCACGGCCCTCTATCACATTCCTAGTCTCCAGCACAGCTCCCCATGACATTCCTAGTCTCCAGCACGGCTCCCAGTCTCATCCCATAGTCTCCAGCACGACTCCCTATCCCTCTCCTAGTCTCCAGCACGCTCCCTATTGCGTTCCTAGTCTCAAGCACGGCCCCTATCAACTACCTAGTCTCCAGCACGGTCCCTATCCCTCTCCTAGTCTCCAGCACGGCTTCCCATCCCTCTCCTAGTCTCCAGCACGGCTTCCCATCCCTCTCCTAGGCTCCAGCACGGCTCCCTATCATGTTCCTAGCCTCCGGCACGGCTCCCTATCCCTCTCCTAGTCTCCAGCACGGCTTCCCATCCCTCTCCTAGGCTCCAGCACGGCTCCCTATCATGTTCCTAGTCTCCAGCACGGCTCCCTATCCCTCTCCTAGTCTCCAGCACGGCTTCCCATCCCTCTCCTAGGCTCCAGCACAGTTCCCTATCATTTTCCTAGCCTCCGGCATGGCTCCCTATCCCTCTCCTAGTCTCCAGCACGACTCCCTATCACTCTCCTAATCTCCAGCACGGCTCCCTATCATGTTCCTGGTCTTCAGCACGGCTCCCTATCATGTTCCTGGTCTCCAGCACGGCTCCCTATAATGGTACTGGTCTCCAGCACGGCTTCCTATCATGTTCTTAGTCTCCAGCACAGCTCCCTATCATGTTCCTAGCCTCCAGAACGGCTCCCTATCCCTCTCCTATTCTCCAGCACGGCTCCCTGTCATGTTCCTAGTCTCCAGCATGGCTCCCTACCATGTTCCTAGCCTCAGGCACGACTCCCTATCCCTCTCCTAGTCTCCGGCACGGCTCCCTTTCATGTATCTAGCCTCCGGCACGGCTCCCTATCCCTTTCCTAGTCTCCGGCACGGCTCCCTATCCCTTTCCTAGTCTCCGGCACGGCTCCCTATCCCTTTCCTAGTCTCCAGCACTGCTCCCTGTCCCTCCCCTAGTCTCCAGCATGGCTCCCTATCATGTACCTAGCCTCCGGCACGGCTCCCTATCATGTACCTAGCCTCCGGCACGGCTCCCTGTCTGTCTCCTAGTCTCCAGCACGGCTCCCTGTCCCTCTCCTAGTCTCCAGCACAGCTCCCTGTAATGTTCCTTGTCTCCAGCACAGCTCCCTGTCATGTTCCTTGTCTCCAGCACAGCTCCCTGTCATGTTCCTTGTCTCCAGCACAGCTCCCTGTCATGTTCCTTGTCTCCAGCACAGCTCCCTGTCATGTTCCTTGTCTCCAGCACGGCTCTCTGTCATGTTCCTTGTCTCCAGCACAGCTCCCTGTCATGTTCCTTGTCTCCAGCACGGCTTACTACTCCTTCCTGTTTCACCACGTGATCACTGGAACTGGAGAGTGAGGGTCCTCATGACTCTCCACACAGCGTTATATCCCCCCCACCTCCTCCAGTCATGTACATGCTATATACCCATCCCCTATCACATGACACAACATGGCGGTATATCCTCCCCCAGTCATGTACATGCTATGTACACATCACATAGCGGTATATATACCCATCCATATCACATGACACAACATGGCGGTATATCCTCCCCCAGTCATGTACATGCTATGTACACATCACATAGCGGTATATATACCCATCCATATCACATGACACAACATGGCGGTATATCTCCCCACCTCCTTGCGGTGCTTCTCGTTGCCCAGTCCTCTCTCCTTCTGGAGTTTATCGAATTCGTTGTTGACATCAATCTGGGACACCAGGGTGAGGATCTTCTGGGTGAGGCCGCTGTCCATCAGGTCGTCGGTGAAGCGCGTGGTCATGTACTCCACCTCTGGGCTGTGGACAAGAGAACAATGCTGAAACACCGGGCCTCAGGAGCTGCATGCACAATTCTGCCGCTGTGTGACTCCGTAAGGTCTGACTAAATCTCTCGATATTTTAGCGTTCACAGTATTTCACTCGCTCTTAGCAGCAGTTTGTGCTCCAGAGCAGCAATCACAACCAGACCAATATCTAACCCTCTATAAAATACTAACCCCTTCTTAATATGCATACTAAGAGCTACCAATTGTGCTTCGGAGCAGTCATCCCAGTCGCCTCCCCCCCTCCTTTATATTTCATCTGTCAGGGCTGCAGTTTGTGCTCCAGAGCAGCGATCCCACTAGAATATTGCAATCACTGTCTGGCCTGCTCCTCTACATCACACCATAACGCTATAAACCTTGTTTATCATCTCAGTGTATTTCATCAGAGCAGAAGTTTGTGCTTCAGAGCTGATCTTCAATCCTTTTAGTGACACTTATTATTAAGCTGTGGCGGTACCTGAGGTCCATGGTGAAGGTCTTGCCCTTCCGGGACTGGATGAGGGTGCACAGGGAGTTGGCGATACATCTCTTGCCGTCCCAGTATAAGAGGACGGCGACCAGTCCGCGGGTGAGGCCGGGGAAGTGAGGCTGCTGGTGCTCTCCTGCAATAGAAAGCATGCCCTTCGGTTTAACCCAGGGATAGGGAACCTTTGGCCCTACAGCTGTTGCAAAACTACAATTCCCATCATGCCTGGAGGTAGTTTTGCAACAGCTGGAGACCCTTTTACCCCTTTAAGAAGGACTGACCAGCGAGGAGAAGCTCCACAGCGGCCACCTCCCCGATGTTGAAGAGGTCGCTGAGGATGAAGGCCTCCTTGATGAGCCCCTCGGGCAGGAGACGGGTGCCCTGCTGCCCCTTGATGGCGATGCCCTCGGTACTGGCCTTCTGGATCTTCTCATGTTGCTGCGGACTCTTCGCCTTTAAAAGGAGAGAAGAACATTCATCAGCTCTTCCATCACATCTATACGGGTGATGTAGCAGAGCCAGGAGGGCGATCGCATCTATACGGGTGATGTAGCAGAGCCAGGAGGGCGATCACATCTATACAGGTGATGTAGCAGAGCCAGGAGGGCGATCACATCTATACGGGTGATGTAGCAGAGCCAGGAGGGCTCATCGTACTTACCGGGTTCTTGAACAGGGAGATGAAGTCCGGTTTATGTTTCTTCAGCAGCAGATCCAGAACGTGCACGGCCTCCGGCTGCCTCTTCAGGAGAGCGTTCTCCACCGCCGTCCAGATGTTCTTATATGGTCCCCACAAGCTGGCCCCTGATATACAAGGTATACGTCACTACTGACCCCCATGTGTTACATTCTGTATTATACTGCAGAGCTGCACTCACTATTCTGCTGGTGCGGTCACTGTGTACATACATTACTGATCCTGAGTTACATCCTGTATTATACCCCAGAGCTGCACTCACTATTCTGCTGGTGCGGTCACTGTGTACATACATTACTGATCCTGAGTTACATCCAGAGCTGCACTCACTATTCTGCTGGTGGGGTCACTGTGTACATTACATTACATTACTGATCCTGAGTTACCTCCTGTATTATACTCCAGAGCTGCACTCACTATTCTGCTGGTGGGGTCACTGTGTACATTACATTACATTACTGATCCTGAGTTACATCCTGTATTATACCCCAGAGCTGCCCTCACTATTCTGCTGGTGCGGTCACTGTGTACATTACATTACATTACTGATCCTGAGTTACATCCTGTATTATACCCCAGAGCTGCACTCACTATTCTGCTGGTGGGGTCACTGTGTACATACATTACATTACTGATCCTGAGTTACATCCTGTATTAAACCCCAGAGCTGCACTCACTATTCTGCTGGTGCGGTCACTGTGTACATTACATTACTGATCCTGAGTTACATCCTGTATTATACCCCAGAGCTGCACTCACTATTCTGCTGGTGGGGTCACTGTGTACATACAGGATGTAACTCTGGATCAGTAATATAATGTATTATACTCCAGAGCTGCACTCACTATTCTGCTGGTGGGGTCACTGTGTACATACATTACATTACTGATCCTGAGTTACCTCCTGTATTATACTCCAGAGCTGCACTCACTATTCTGCTGGTGAGGTCACTGTGTACATTACATTACATTACTGATCCTGAGTTACATCCTGTATTATACTCCAGAGCTGCACTCACTATTCTGCTGGTGGGGTCACTGTGTACATACAGGATGTAACTCTGGATCAGTAATATAATGTATTATACTCCAGAGCTGCACTCACTATTCTGCTGGTAAGGTCACTGTGTACATACATTACTGATCCTGTACTGATCCTGAGTTACATCCTGTATTATACCCCAGAGCTGCACTCACTATTCTGCTGGTGGGGTCACTGTGTACATACAGGATGTAACTCTGGATCAGTAATATAATGTATTATACTCCAGAGCTGCACTCACTATTCTGCTGGTGGGGTCACTGTGTACATACATTACATTACTGATCCTGAGTTACCTCCTGTATTATACTCCAGAGCTGCACTCACTATTCTGCTGGTGGGGTCACTGTGTACATACAGGATGTAACTCTGGATCAGTAATATAATGTATTATACTCCAGAGCTGCACTCACTATGCTGCTGGTGGGGTCACTGTGTACATACATTACTGATCCTGAGTTACCTCCTGTATTATACTCCAGAGCTGCACTCACTATTCTGCTGGTGGGGTCACTGTGTACATACATTACTGATCCTGAGTTACATCCTGTATTATTTAATGACTAGGAATATAACCCGGCCATGCTGGGACTTGTAGTGCTCCAGCACATGTTTACTGCCATTCATGTGAGTCTGTCCCCTTGTATCTCCCATGCATTCAGCTCCGCAGCCCCCCGCACTGCTCCTCCCCCCGCACATAACACTTCCATATGATGCAGTAATACAGAACCAGAACTGGGACACATAAAGATTCCATTTTACCTGAATTTACCGCCAACGGCGCTGCCATCTTGGGACCGCACTTCCCAGCCGGAACCCGCCTGCTGCCTTTAGGCTGCCCTCACTAGTGCCTGTGCACACGGCCTCTCATAGACCGACGAATCCCCTCACAAAACCGCACTGCGCCCGCATTATCCGCGCCTCACTGTCCCATAACTATCGTTTTCACATAGATAAATCGGGTTTGATTTCTAATTTAACTTTCTGACAGTAAAGGTTAAACTGAAAGGGCTTCTGGGAGATGTAGTTTGAGTTACAGTCTGTTTCATTATATAAGGAAGTAGAAAAACTACATTTCCCAGAAGCCACCGCTAGAGGACCTTCGCTGTCGATTTGTCTCACTTCAACTAGCTGATAATGTGACAGCAGCGCGTAGGCTTCTGGGAGATGTAGTTTAAAGTCAAACATGACTGTATGAAGCCTAGCAACGCGAAAACTACGTGTCCCGGTAGTCTTTGCTACAGGTCCTAAAAGGTAAAAAAGAACTTTTAGACAAGTGACTTGTCGGTTTGTTTCACAGACTGAGACCGTTGGAATCAATTTCTCAGTTGTCATAAAGCGGATTTTATGATGGTTAAACGTTAGCCGGACCTAGCGCAAGGTTTGTTGGGAGATGTAGTCCATGTTCTTTAGGAGGCGGGTCGGTCGTGCTTTGTGTATCGCTATTATTTCGTGACCTCTATGGTAGTATGGCCGCATGTTTATTATACTGATCCTGAGTGATAGCAGAGCCGGAGGGTGGCTATGAGTAAGTGGCGGTGCTTGCAGTAGGCTAGTGGCTGCGACTACAGTTCCCATCATGCTCCGCGCCGCATGCTTGGCCTCGTTTTTCGTCCCGTTGACTTGGCGCATGCGCATGGCGCTCCCCCCTCCCTGAGCTGCCAGAACAGTATCCCCCCCAATGTAAGATGGTGGCCGTCTGGTGGTGAAGATCCCCAGGACAGGAGCAGCCAGGCCCCGGATATCTGCAGCGCCGGACACGCACGGATCGTCTCCGCCGAGCTCCGACACACACGGCCCGAGAGGAGGAGGAGCCGCCGGTCCGCCCCCAGCGCCCGCCATTACTATCCCAGCAGCAGCACAGGGTGAGCGGCCAGGCCGGCGCAGGAGGCGGTGCGAGGGTAAGAGGAGCAGGGGGGAAGCCTGTCACAGGCCGCGGCCTCATCTCACCGGAGCTCCGGGCCTGGGAGCGGCCTCCACCGGCCTCACCGCCAGCCTCCACCTCCGGGCCTCCGCCCCCCGGCCTCAGCCTCCCTATACACCCAGCCTCCGCCCCCCGGCCTCAGCCTCCCTATACACCCAGCCTCCACCCCCCCCCCCGGCCTCAGCCTTCCTATACACCCAGCCTCCACCCCCCCGGCCTCAGCCTTCCTATACACCCAGCCTCCACCCCCCTGGCCTCAGCCTTCCTATACACCCAGCCTCCACCCCCTTGGCCTCAGCCTCCCTATACACCCAGCCTCCACCCCCCTGGCCTCAGCCTTCCTATACACCCAGCCTCCACCCCCGGCCTCAGCCTCCCTATACACCCAGCCTCCACCCTCAGCCTCCCTATACACCCAGCCTCCACCCCCCTGGCCTCAGCCTTCCTATACACCCAGCCTCCACCCTCAGCCTCCCTATACACCCAGCCTCCACCCCCGGCCTCAGCCTCCCTATACACCCAGCCTCCACCCTCAGCCTCCCTATACACCCAGCCTCCACCCTCAGCCTCCCTATACACCCAGCCTCCACCCCCTGGCCTCAGCCTCCCTATACACCCAGCCTCCACCCTCAGCCTCCCTATACACCCAGCCTCCACCCCCCTGGCCTCAGCCTTCCTATACACCCAGCCTCCACCCTCAGCCTCCCTATACACCCAGCCTCCACCCCCCTGGCCTCAGCCTTCCTATACACCCAGCCTCCACCCTCAGCCTCCCTATACACCCAGCCTCCACCCCCCTGGCCTCAGCCTTCCTATACACCCAGCCTCCACCCTCAGCCTCCCTATACACCCAGCCTCCACCCCCCTGACCTCAGCCTCCCTGTACACTCAGCCTCCCTATACACCCAGCCTCCACCCCCCGGCCTCAGCCTCCCTATACACCCAGCCTCCACCCCCCGGCCTCAGCCTCCCTATACACCCAGCCTCCACCCCCCTGGCCTCAGCCTTCCTATACACCCAGCCTCCACCCCCCTGGCCTCAGCCTTCCTATACACCCAGCCTCCACCCTCAGCCTCCCTATACACCCAGCCTCCACCACCCGGCCTCAGCCTCCCTATACACCCAGCCTCCACCCCCCGGCCTCAGCCTCCCTATACACCCAGCCTCCACCCCCCTGGCCTCAGCCTTCCTATACACCCAGCCTCCACCCTCAGCCTCCCTATACACCCAGCCTCCACCCCCCGGCCTCAGCCTCCCTATACACCCAGCCTCCACCCCCCTGGCCTCAGCCTTCCTATACACCCAGCCTCCGGCCTCAGCCTTCCTATACACCCAGCCTCCACCCCCCTGACCTCAGCCTCCCTGTACACTCAGCCTCCCTATACACCCAGCCTCCACCCCCCGGCCTCAGCCTCCCTATACACCCAGCCTCCACCCCCCCGGCCTCAGCCTCCCTATACACCCAGCCTCCACCCCCCCGGCCTCAGCCTCCCTATACACCCAGCCTCCACCCTCAGCCTCCCTATACACCCAGCCTCCACCCCCGGCCTCAGCTTCCCTATACACCCAGCCTCCACCCTCAGCCTCCCTATACACCCAGCCTCTACCTCCGGGCCTCCACCCCCGGCCTCAGCCTCCATATACACCCAGCCTCCACCCCCCGGCCTCAGCCTCCACCCCCCGGCCTCAGCCTCCCTATACACCCAGCCTCCACCCCCCGGCCTCAGCCTCCCTATACACCCAGCCTCCACCCCCGGCCTCAGCCTCCCTATACACCCAGCCTCCACCCCCCGGCCTCAGCCTCCCTATACACCCAGCCTCCGCCCCCTGGCCTCAGCCTCCCTATACACCCAGCCTCCGCCCCCCGGCCTCAGCCTCCGCCCCCCGGCCTCATCCTCCCTATACACCCAGCCTCCGCCCCCCGGCCTCAGCCTCCCTATACACCCAGCCTCCGCCCCCCGGCCTCAGCCTCCCTATACACCCAGCCTCCGCCCCCCGGCCTCAGCCTCCCTATACACCCAGCCTCCGCCCCCCAGCCTCCCACCACAGCCTCACCTACCCAACCTCCACCCCCGCCGGTCCTCCCGCTGCGGTCTCCTGGCCTCCCCGGCCTCTGCCAGTCCTCGAGCCTAACACCACAGCCTTACTAACTTGGCCTCCTCACCCAGCGGCTGACAGTCCTCCCACCACAGCCTCACCTATCTACTCTTCTCCTGGCCTTTCCCTACAGACCACTCATCTCCCAGTTTAGCCTCTGTTGGGCCTCCTATACCGGCCTCCATAGCCTCTCCCGGCCCTCCTCCATACCTCACATTCCAGCCATTCACCCTAATGTCACCTCTCCAGCCTCCCCTTCCTGTTGGCCCTCTGTGGGTCTCATCTCCAGCCTCGGCCTCCATCATTCCTATAGACGTCACCTCCCAGCCTCCACTTCTCATATACAGCAGCTCCTACATCTTCAGCCTTTATATTTATCACACACAACCTCTACTCGGCCTCCAGGCCCCCTCCCCCGCCACTGTACTCCTGACACACAGCCTCCTATACAGATATCACTAAAACTACTGCTACACACAGCCTCCCTCCTGGTAGGCTGCCAGCCTCTCTTTCTCTATCTATCTATATGCGGCCTCCCTTCTTCCTCTGCAGACAGCCTCCTTTTCCTCCAGCCTCACTTTGTAGCATAGACAATCCTCCCCTCAGACCTGGTGCCTCGATTAGACGGCCTCCTATATATACTCCCAGCCTCCATCACTCCTTCATAGCCTCCTCCTAATCACATTCTCATACATGGCCTTCGTCCTTCTTCATCCCCAGCCTCCCTCATCCCTGCAGCCTCTATTCTTACCACACTCAGGCAGAGGCCGGGCGGTGAGAACGTTCTGGAGTTGTCGTCTTATCATAGAGTCCTGTGACTACTTACCGTAACCTGATGGGAGTCATTGTCCGGCCTCTGCCTCCAGACAACCAGTGGAGGCTGTGTGTGTGTGGCCTCCCTCCTGTGTAGATTGTCGGTGCTTGGTCTCCCATCCTGCTGGGAGTTGTAGTCGTACAATCGTGGACCTCGCCGATCCTCTACAGGTCACCTCCGGCTCCTCTCCATTGGTGTGAATGGATTTCTGCTGCAATACCGGACGCTGCCTGAGTGGCGCTGTTTTCTGTTTAGTATGGGGGGGGGGGGTCCCCCAGTGATGACGCTATAAACTATATGTGGTCTGGGCTACTGCTCCCTGGTATCAGCCATCGCCGTGTTCTTCATTGGAATGAGGTTACCCCCCCCCTCCATAGTGATGAGCTGCGGGGTGTGCCGCCCCTTTAACACTTCCTCTTCCGGACGTCCCGCCCCACTCCCACTCCTCCCTGCAGCGGCTATCTTTGGGGGGGTACATGGTGATGTTGCAGACCTCCTCAGTGATCAGCCGGGGGCGCTGCTGCGCCTGGTGCGTCTGCAGGGGGGTGGGAAAGCTGAGTGGCAGACAGCAGGGATGGACACTGGCACAGTCATGCAGGACTGTGGGAAAGCTAGATGGCAGAGAGCAGGAATAGACACCGACATAGTGATGTAGTAATGCAGGGTGCTGGGAAAGCTGGGTGGCAGAGAGCAGGGATAGACACCGGCATACTGATGTAGTGATGCAGGACTGTGGGAAAGCTGGATGCCAGAAAGCATGGACAGACACCAGCATAGTGATGCAGGGTGCTGGGAAAGCTGGGTGGCAAGCCATATGGCTGGAGTCCTCAATGATAACTCTGCATAGTGATGATGCAGGATCCTGGGAAAGTCTGTTGACAATATAGCTGTCGCTGTGAATGGTAAATCTGCATAGTGGTGCAGTGATGTAGGATCCTGGGAAAGCTGGGTGATGGGTTACAGCTATAGCTAAATGGGAAATGCATAGTAGTGTAATACAGGACCCTGGGAAAGTTGGGTGTTGACCTAAATGGGCAGTCTGCATAGTTGTGGTGTTAGGCAGGACCCTGGGAAAGTTAAATCTGCATTGTAGTGTAATAATACAGGATCCCGGGAAAGGTGGCGGCAATAAGCTAAATGGTAAATGCATAGTAATGCTATGATGCAGGACCCTGGGAAAGCTGGGTGATAGGTGGCGGCTAAATGGTAAATGCATAGTAATGCTATGATGCAGGACCCTGGGAAAGCTGGGTGATAGGTGGCAGCTATAAGCTAAATGGTAAATGCATAGTAATGCTATGATGCAGGACCCTGGGAAAGCTGGGTGATAGGTGGCGGCTATAAGCTAAATGGTAAATGCATAGTAATGCTATGATGCAGGATCCTGGGAAAGCTTGGTGGTAGATGACACTGCTATAGACTGGCAAATCTGCTTAGGGATGTAGTGATGCAGGACCCTGAGAAAGCTGGGTGATGACCTAAATGGCTTCAGTGGGCAGTCTGCATATGTGTGGTGTTATTCAGGATCCTGGAAAAGTTGTATGGTAAATTTGCATGGTGATATAAGGGGGGGGGCAGACCCTGGAATGATAGCTCTGCACAGTGTTGATGCAGGATCCTGGTAAAGTTTGGTGACAAGTAATATGTCTGTGAATGGGAAACTGCATAGAGGTTTAATAGAGGATCCTGGGAAAGCTGGGTGATAAGTGACGCGGCTATAAGCTAAATAGCAAATCTGCATAGTAATACAGGATCCTGGGTGATAGGTGACACGGCTGTCAGCTGGATGGCAAAGCTGCTTAGTATAGTAATGCAGAGTCCTGGGAAAGCTGGGTGATAGGTGACAGCTATAGCTGAATGCATATTAATGTAGTGATGCAGCACCCTGGGAAAGCTGGGTGATAGGTGACGGCTATAGTGATGCAGGAGCCTGGGCAAGCTGGGTGATAGGTGACTGCTATAGTGATGCAGGACCCTGGGAAAGCTGGGTAATAGGTGACATGGCTATAGCTAAATGGTGAATGCATAGTAATGGAGTGATGCAGGACCCTGGGAAAGCTGAGTGATAAGTAAAATAGTTACATGACTTTTTTTTTTTAGACTCCAGCCAGAGAAATCTGCCTATAGAGCAATAGAGGGAAAGCTGGGTGATTACCTAAATGGCGTAAGTGGGCAATCGATAGGTGTGGCGTTATGCAGGACCCTAGGAAAGCTAGGTGGCAAATCTGTCGAGTGATATGGCGGGGGGGCTGGAATCTGGATGACAAGCGACAGGGCCAAACCCCTGACTGGTGAATCTGTGTAGTGATGTAATAAGGGTGCAGGATCCTAGGAAAGCTTGGTGACAAGTAATATGACTGTACCTGTGAATGGAAAATCTGCCTAGAGGTGTAATACAGGACCCTGTAATACAGGACCCTGGGAAAGCTGGGTGATAGATGACACTGCTATACGCTGATAGGTAAATGCATAATAGTGCAATGCAGCACCCTGGGAAGGCTGGGTGATAGGTGACGGCTATAGTGATGCAGGACCCTGGAAAAGCTGGGTGATAGGTGATGGCTGCAAGACCCTGGGAAGGCTGGGTGATAGGTGACGGCTATAGTGATGCAGGACCCTGGGAAAGTTGGGTGCTAGGTTACAGCTATAGTGATGCAGGACCCTGGGAAAGTTGGGTGCTAGGTTACAGCTATAGTGATGAAGGACCCTGGGAAAGCTGGGTGATAGGTGATGGCTATAGTGATGCAGTACCCTGGGAAAGCTGGGTGATAGGTGACGGCTATAGTAATGCAGGACCCTGGGAAAGCTGGGTGATAGGTTATAACTTCAATGATGCAGGACCCTGGGAAAGCTGGGTGATAGGTGACGGCTATAGTGATGAAGGACCCTGGGAAAGCTGGGTGATAGGTGATGGCTATAGTGATGCAGTACCCTGGGAAAGCTGGGTGATAGGTGACGGCTATAGTGATGAAGGACCCTGGGAAAGCTGGGTGATAGGTGATGGCTATAGTGATGCAGTACCCTGGGAAAGCTGGGTGATAGGTGACGGCTATAGTGATGCAGGACCCTGAGAAAGCTGGGTGATAGGTGACGGCTATAGTGATGCAGGACCCTGGGAAAGCTGGGTGATAGGTGACGACTATAGTGATGAAGGACCCTGGGAAAGCTGGGTGATAGGTGATGGCTATAGTGATGCAGTACCCTGAGAAAGCTGGGTGATGGCTATAGTGATGCAGGACCCTGGGAAAGCTGGGTGATAGGTGACGGCTATACTGATGAAGGACCCTGGGAAAGCTGGGTGATAGGTGACGGCTATAGTGATGCAGGACCCTGGGAAAGCTGGGTAATTAGTTTTTCTAAGACTCCAGAAGGGGAATTCTGCCTAGTTAGTTAATCTGGAGCAATGCGGGAATCACCCAGGAAAGCTGGGTGAGCGGCAACATGGCTCCTATTACCGGGGGTCCGTCCCCTGAATCATCGCCTAGTGAGGCAGGATCCTGGGAAAGCTGGGTTACGTGTAATACTCTGCACAGCAGATGATTGCACCGGATCTGCTCCATCCTCTTCTATTAGTCAGTCCTGGAGAATTAGTCACCATACTGCAGCAGCCGAGGATGACGCTACACTGTATATACAGCTATATACCCTTGTGTAAGAGAGTACACCACTGAGCAGGGCAGAACTACAACTCTGCTTTTGCTGTCCAGGCATGCTGGGAGTTGTAGTTTTGCAGCAGCTGGTGCTAAGCTTCAATAGTGAACAGCAATATATATATATATATATACACACACACACACCCGGTGAGAAGTCCCGTCCGCTTCCTGGTGAACCCCGCACAGACCTTTGCCTTCTTGGCCCCTGGATAATAGATAACAAGCACCTGCGGATTACAGGAAGACACCGGCTTGTCTCCTCATGGTCACAGACCTGTAAGCGTCAGGGCATGGAGAGGAGGGGGCTGAGAAGTCTCTCGCACTCTCATAGTGGCTGTCACTGGGATCAGTGAGGATACACGGCATCAGCAAGGTCTCCCGCTGAGGGTTGTAATTTTGCAGCAGGTGGGAAATGACTGCCCTGCCTCAGGTCTGTTATATATGACTAGCTGCTGTTATACCGCTACTGTATCGGCTGCGGCTCCCAGGAGGCTGTGAGGGTCAGGACGGCGCCATCTCCAGACATGGAGGACTTTCTATAGGTGTCAGCTAAAGCAGAGCTATGGTGATAGGGGTTGGCTATGATGGACAATCAGACCCCCACCCCTTTGTTTCTTGAGAGATAAGCCGCAGTCAGAGCTGACCCCACTCCGTAGAGGGCACAGGAAGGGGAACCGGCAGCTTTATAGGAGAAGTCCGACCTTGGCTGAAATCTAACATATTTGCTGCTGCTCTGAACAGTTTCTGACATGGACAGAGGTGGCAGCAGAGAGCACTGTGTCAGACTGGAGAGATCACACCACTTCCTGCAGGACATACAGCAGCTGATAAGTACTGGAAGACTGGAGATGTTTGAAAAGAAGTAAATTACAAATCTATATAACTTTAGTTGATTTGAAATAGATTTTGGCCGGAGTGCCCCTTTAAGGTGTCCTTGTGAAAGGTTTCGACCAGTTAGGATTCAGACCGCCACGGATTTAGTCAGGAGCCGCACTCGGCTTATGCTGCCTTTACACAAAGCGATACATCGTTTAACGATTTTGAAGCAACGCTTTGGTTTTTTATAACTATTAGCATTTAGACGAATAAATCGTTAGAAAATTCGTAAGAAAAATCGTTGTTGCCATCGTTTTTAAGATCGCTCAAGCCCGTCTTTCACATAGGGTGAATCGGTGACAGACTGCTTACACGAAGCGATCGGCGAATTTTTAGCGAACCACTATTCGAGAACATGTTGAAAGATCAAAGCTTGGTCGTTCGCTGCGTTTACACGGAACAATTATCGCTCAAATGCCATCGTTATTGCGAAAATTCGAGCGATAATCATTCCGTGTAAACGCAGCATAAGGGTCCTGTTACAGGGGGAGATGGTCGACCTGAATGGCTGATGTCTCCTCGTTCATTGGTCTGGCTGTTTTCTGATCGGCCGTGCGTCGCCGACTGGCAGCATGAACCATCCGGCCGCCATTTCTTTTATGTGCCCCAGGAGATCACGGCCGGGCCGTCTCACAGGCTCTATGGAAGCTGTTTCAATGATGCCTCAGGGCCGTATTACACGGGGCGATTATCGTTCTAAAAATCGTTAGATCGTTCGGATTTAAACAATAATCGTTCCGTGTAATAGCAGACAACGATTAAACGTCTCGTCGGTCGTTTGATAGAATTCTGACCTATTTTTATCGTTTGATCGTCCGCACATCGTTCGGTGTAATAAGTCATAGCTGAAACGTACGCAATAGCGACTGCAAAACGACCGCAAGAACGCTCATCGTTCCGTATAATTGTTAGTCGTCAAAAAAATCGCTTGGTGTAATAGTAGCCTTAGAGTGAAGCGCTAAGGCCGGGTTCACACTACGTTTTTGCAATCTGTTTTTTTTTTTTTTTTTTTTTTTTTGGGGAAAAAAATGAATGCGTGTGTGTGCGTTCGTTTTTCCATTGAATTCCATTATAAAAAAGGGATCAAAACGGATCAGTTTTTTTTTTTTTTTTTTTTTTAAACAGACACAGAAGTAAGGTCGACTACGTTTTTGTGCACGTTAAGAAAAAGTATCAGTGTTGATTTTTTTTTTTTTTTTTATGGAATCCAATGGAAAAACAGATCAAACACATGCATCCATTTTATCCATCCGTTCATCCGTTTTTTGCAAAAACGTAGTGTGAACGCAGCCTAAGCGGATCACTTTCCTAACACTATTTAATTGGGCAAACTTTAAAGGGCTAGTTCACGGGGAAAAAAAATAATTCTTTCAAATCAACTGTTAATTCTTTCAAATCAACCGTATATTTGTAATTTACTTCTAATAAGAAAAAAAAAATTTTTCCCGGTCTTACAGTACTCATCAGCTGCTGTATGTCCTGCAGGAAGTGGTGTATTCTCTCCAGTCACTACTTTTCTCCTGCTCCGGACAGGATGCTTGTTCAGAGCAGGAGAGGTTTTCTATGGGGATTTGTTGCTGACACGGACAGAGGTGGCAGCAGAGAGCACTGTGTCAGACTGGAGAGAATCCACCACTTCCTGCAGGACATGTAGCAGCTGATAAGTACTGGAAGACTGTAATTTTTTTTTTTTTTTTTAATGGAATTAAATTACAAATCTATAGAACTTTGTGAAACCAGTTAATTTGAAATAAAAAATTAAATATGGGTGAGCACCCCCTTTAAATGAAGCTGTGACTGTAAGGTGGCGGACCTGTAACGTTCTGCGGGGAGGGACACTGATAGTATTGATCCTGCTGTATCTGAGATCAGTCTTACAACCTGCGGCTCTTCAGCTGCTGCAAAACTACAACTCCCAGCATGCCCTGACAGCCGGAGGCTGTCAGGGCATGCTGGGAGTTGTAGTTTTGCAGCAGCCAGAGCACCACAGGTTGGACTAGACGACATGAATCGCACATGGCGGCCACTCTCTATTGCCCGGCAGTGGTCGGGATCTGCGATTCCTCTCCTTGTTATCGGCCCCGGGTGTCGCTCGCTCTCAAGGAAGCTGTAAAGTGTTCCATTCATTCGCTCCGGATTTGCTTCGCCAGCAGAGCGACGGTATTAACTGCACGCTCAGGGGAAATACACGGACTAAAAATATCCCGGTGCCCGCTGCATGAGACCACAGCCCCCCCCCCCCCCCCATCAAAACACCGCGCTTCATGGGGGAGATTTATCAACCATGGTGTAAAGTGAGACTGGCTCTGTTGCCCCTAGCAACCAATCAGATTCCACCTTTCATTTTCCAAAGAGTCTGTGAGGAATGAAAGGTGGAATCTGATTGGTTGCTAGGGGCAACAGAGCCAGTCTCACTTTACACCATGGTTGATAAATCTCCCCCCATGCGTGTAGCCGACACATCCCCGGCGTCCTGTCACCCATACATCATGGTAACCACTACAATCTGCCTAGTCATGTAATGATGTCATAGGACGCTGTAATCAGACGTTAAAGGGATTGTATACCACATTTTATTTTGTTCCAAATCAACTGGTGCCAGAGATTTGTAATAAACTTTTATTAAAAAAAAAAAATCTAATCTTTCAGTACTTATCAGCTGCTGTATGTCCTGCAGAAGTGGTGATTTTTTTTTTCCAGTCTGCAGAGGAGGAGAGGGTTTTCTAGGGGGATTTGCTGACATGGACAGAGGTGGCAGCAGAGAGCACTGTGTCAGACTAGTAAGAATACACCACTTCCTGCAGGGCATACAGCAGCTGATAAGTACTGGGAGACTGGAGATTTTTTTTAATAGAAGTAAATTATGCTGCGTTTCCACGAAACGATAATTGGCCCGATCGTACGATTAACAATGTCAGAGTACCGATTTTTTTTTTTCACAACGGTTAGCGTTTAGACGGTACGATATATCTTACGGAAATTCGCTCTGCGATCGCTTAAGCCTATCTCACATTGGTTAAATGGGCGAACGACGGTTTACACGGAACGATCGGCGAAATTTTTTTAAGAACGGCGATTTTGGAACATGTTGTAAGATCAAAATGAACGATTTCTCGTTCGTCGTTTGATCGTTCGCAGCGTTTACACGTACGATTATCATTCCAATTTGCACGATAATCGTATCGTATAAACGCAGCATTAGAAATCTATATAACTTTCTTAAACCAGTTGATTAAAAAAAAAAATCTATCTCTGGAGTTCCCCTTAAAGATACGTACTTCTGCAGGACATACAGCAGCTGATAAGTACTGGAAGACACCGGCCTGTCTCTGTGCACTGGGGACTGAGCTCCCACAATGCACTGCTCTATAGTTACAGGGCTTGGCACGGAGGTTACGTGGCTCCTGACTACACCCCCCAGGGAGGTGAGAGCTGTAATGCTGTGGTGGTCACGGTAGTACATTACGGTTTACAACATAGGATGACGTCAGGAGCATTGATTTCATTGTTGCTGCTTATCCTTTTGTCCCGTTAAAGAAGCACTTCAGCATTTCTTTATTTTTTGCCCATCTAATACGTACTCGGTATCCCTGTCCCTGCAGTGTCATCTGTTTCATCCCAGCTCTGCTGGATCCATATATTTAAAGGGATTGTTTGGAAAAATATTTTTTCTTTCTAATCAACCGGTGTCAGAAAGTTATATAGATTTGTAATTTACTTCTATTAAAAAAATCTCCAGTCTTCCAGTACTTATCAGCTGCTGTATGTCCTGCAGGAAGTGTTGTATTCTTTCCAGTCTGACACAGTGCTCTCTGCTGCCAACTCTGTCCATGTCAGGAACTGTCCAGAGCAGCAGCAAATTCCTATAGAAAACCTCTCCTGCTCTGAACAGTTCCTGACATGGACACAGGTGGCAGCAGAGAGCGCTGTGTCAGGAGTGGAAAGAATACACCACTTCCTGCAGGACATATAGCAGCTGATAAGTACTGGAAGACTGAAGATTTTTTAATAGAAGCAAATTATATGTATGTATAACTTTCTGACACCAGTTAATTAGACAAAAATTATTATTTTTTTGCTTCCTGTATTGGGTCACGTGACCTATGATCA